>NC_137972.1:36529624-36799280 GCF_963924665.1 Micromys minutus
TCTCATTTTTAAGGGAAGGGAAGTTTTCTTCCAGGATTTTGATGAAGATATTTACTGTACCTCTTAGTTGATATTCTTCTCCCTCTTCCATTCCTATTATCCTTAGGTTTGGTCTTCTCATTGTGTCCTGGATCTCCTGGACATTTTGGTTTAGGAGCTTTTTGGTTTTTTCAACTTCTCTGACTGTTTTGTCTATGTTTTCAATGTTGTCTTTGGCCCCCGAGATTCTTTCTTCCATCTCTTGTAGTCTGTTGGAAATGCTTGCATCTGTGACTCCTGATTTTTTTTTTAGGATTTCTACCTCTATGGTTGTCTCTTTTAGTGTTTTCCTTATTTTGTCCATTTCTGCTTTAAATTCTTTCTTCCATTCCTTCATCTCTTTGGTTCTGTTTTCTTCTAGTTCTCTGAATTCTTTGACTATTTTTTCTTGTTTCTTCTTTAAAAGCTTCTAATTCTTTATGCTTTTTCTCCCGTTCTTGTTTAAGGATCTCTATCATCATCTTGAGGTAGGATTTCATGTCTGAGTCTTCTTTTTCTGGAGTGTTTGGCATTCCGCTGTTTGTTGTGATGGGAGAGCTGGGTTCCTGTTTTGCCAGGTTTTCTTGGTTTCCCTGCGGTATGTTCTTTTGATTTCTTCTTGCCATCTTCTGTCATTGATTGGTTCTTGTCTTTCCCTTGTACCTGGCCTGTGTCCCTGGATCTCTGCTGTTCCTGGTGGCGGATGGTCTGAGCGCCTGTTTGCACCCCAGAAGCTGATGGCTGGGAACAGCGGGCCTGATGCTGGGGTCCTAGGCCCTGGATCAAGCTAGGCAGGTGTGCACTTTTTGCATGCTCCACTGAGATCTCTCTGCCCCCTGGCTAGTCAGAACAGGTTCTCACCCCGTTCTCACCCCGTTCTCACCAGTCCTGTGTCTCTTGGTCTCTTCTCTTCCTCCATTTTTTTTGAAACAAACAGTGAAGCATGTGATGGAGAAAATATGATGTTTTTTCAACTACCACCATCACTCTGGGAGGTCAATCAAGTTATCACTATCCATTAAAAGAAATGAGTTCTCTTGATGAGGTCTTATATGATGAGACAACTCCTTATACTACATGAGAGTCAGTGCTTAGATTTTTGGATAACAGATATTACAAGAGTCTCTACATTTTGAAGAATTGAAGGAACCATAGCCAAACACTATAGTTAACCCAATTTAAAACGCAATGTATTTTGTGGGAAATAACTAAACAATTAGTACATATTATACAAACATAAGCATAAAGCCATTTTTTAATAAAATAAACACAGACAAAGGGAAGTGGTGATTAATTAGCATGGTTTAATTTGAAAATCATTATTGAGAACCTGTTGTGTACTAGGTACTCTGCTAAACCTGCTGAGGGAGACAAAGATATACAAAGACATATGGATCATTTTGCCAATAAACATTAATTGTGCGATTTATTCTGGTGAGGATAAGAATCTTTTCTCATCTAAAATTTGTTATCCACTTTCTGTTTCTCATTTGCAAAACAATTAATGGCCTTGTTAACAAATGTATACACAATTACTATTAAATAGTGAATATGTAAATATACTCATTTAACTACTCATTTTTTGCCAATAAAATAAACCTTCTATATTAATAAACTTCTATAAACAAAAGGACTTTGTTGATGAACTAGAGTTAGACATGACAAAAATCCCTGAGTGTGTAATGGGTAAAGTAAAAGACACTGGAAAAATTAATAATATTCTTTCTGTTATAATGCCTGCAGCCTTTATAACAGCATTCATTAAAGAATTAAAAGTTCATCATTTTCAAGACTTTAGTAGTAAAATAGTAGCTTTACTAGACCTTCAGAAATTATATCTTTGATAATATTAAGACTTTATTTTTATGTTTTCTGTAGGCAGTGATTCCACTCACTCAAATACTAACTATAAAAACCACAAAGAAACATTGAGTTGAAGTTATGGTTGAAGAACATTAATACCACATTGCTGAAAATGAAGAGAGGATAGCTTTATAGTTCCGTTGACTTCTCTAAGTAACTGTCCAACCTCCTGCTGTGCTGTGGCCAGTCAGTAATAGCTATAAATGCCTTGTATTTGTAGGGCACTTGGAGTTTTATTTGCAGTAGTTATGCAGATGAGGATCCCCAGCCAAAACTACTAAAATAGAGTATATTATTTTTCTTTATTGAGTTCTATTCTATACACAGTAAACCATGTACAACACAATAATCTCGCATGTATGTCCTGCTAGATGAATTTTATACCCATGTAACTACCCAAGTTACAAATAAGGACATTTCTAATGCCTCAAAAAATTCTTTTATCCCCCTAATCAATAAAAACAATCTCCTTCTCATTTTCTCAACTCAGAGCAAACAGTTAACACAATTTCTTCTGCCTATTCCTCATTGTCATGTAAGCGAAATGAGTAATATCCACATTTTTTGTCCATTTTCTCTGTTTGTAATAAATGCTTTAACTGGGATGCTGTACCTGGTGTTATATTCTATTAACTGCAAGAAAGCAACACAGTTCATGTATAAATTTCTCTGTTGTTTGACATTTGGATTGTGTCTGGTTTTGCATATAATATGAATAAAACCAGCTTAAATAAAACTTCTTAGGAAGATGTAGAAATGGCCAGATGGACCTAAGATACTGCCATGAAAGATTAAAGACCTGAACTTGAATTTAGCCATTTATTTAAAAGCAAGGTATACCTAAAACCCAGTACTGTGGGTAAAGTCTGAATAAGAAATGCAATGCTGCTGTATATACAGGAGCTGAGCTATGGGGTAAGGAAAGACCTTGTTTCAGAAGGAAAAGGAAATACTGGTCAAAGGCAAAACTGTAACTCAAATAATATAATGAGAATGGTTTGATCTTGTGAGTGTTTAATCTTGTGAACCTAAAATTTAAATGTCATAGATTCTCAGTTTCTACGGAAAAGATCATGCCTCCCAGAAGTAGGAAGAGGAAGTGGAATCTAATAAGAAAAACTTGCATTAAAGTAGAGCCCTCATCTAGATCTGCAGAGGATGCAAAGAAATCTATTCATTTGTAAAGGTAGTAACAAATGTAGACAGGAAAGAAATGAACTGTGAAAATATATAACCTCAAATTGGGCTCTGCAGATTTGAACTTCTGGTTAATCCTAAGAAACTTCAAATTTTTGTTTAAATTTTGGTGCTGCTACTTTTAATGAAAAAAAAAAAAACATGTAAATTTTCCCTGATAGAATCCATTTTCAATTAAAGACTCAGAAGACAAATTTTAAAAAAAATAATCATAAAATACAAAGGAAGTTAAGATACATCAAGAACTAACAAAGATAGAGCAAAAAGTGACAAAAGGAACAAAACAAATTATATGAAAACATGACTGTACTAAATAAAGTCAAACGATGAAGAATCTTAGTCTCAGAGAGACTTAGCACTTGAAGGGGGAGACATAACTCAAATGCCGATGGTACAGAAGTGTAACAACTAAGCACAGGATAAAAGTGGGATTAAATAAATAACTTCCATGCAACTACCTTGGCAAAGCAAAGAAAGAATAAACAAATAGAAGTAAAGATGCAATTACATTATAATGTAAAACTTTTCATAAAATATGAGTCACTTTTCATATACAAATCCAGCAAAAATATAAAGTATCAGAATATTTATCTGTATATATTACATCAAATATTTAGAGAAAGAGATCTTTCTTTTATTTTTTTTTTCAATTTCTTTTCTTTTTACTTACAACTTTATTTTTAAAACAGACACACATACAGATTTTTAAAAAAAAATTTGGCATAAAACTGTATGAATATACTTCTGTCAGTACTTGATTGCATTGAAATCTTACTAGTTACAATAAGCATAAAGTAAATCTAAAATAAAACATAACATGGAAATAGTCAAAGTTTTCTTGGGGCGTATATATTAAACATAATGATTTTTAAATATCAAGAATTGTCACAAGGCTCTGTTCTTAAGTCTTGAGTTATTAATGACTTAAGGTCTATGTGTACCCCATGAGGACCCAGTTATTCCACTTCTGGGCATATATCACAAAGATACTTCAACATACAATAAGAACACATATTCCACCATGTTCATAGCAGCCGTATTTATAATAGCCAGAAGCTGAAAAGAATACAGATGTCCTTCAGTTGATGAATACAGAAATTTTGGTACATTTACACAATGGAATACTACTCAACTATTAGAAACAATGACTTTATGAAATTCCTAGGAAAATGGATGCATCTAGAGATTATCATCCTGAGTGAGGTAACCCAGTCACAAAAGAACAGACTCAATGTGAAGTCACTGATAATTGGATACTAGCCCCAGAAAGAGATCTTTTTTTTTTTTTTTATTTTACCTGATGGGGATAGAAGTCTGGCTTGCTGATAGGGGACATCTGGGGCTCTGTTATAGGTGACAAGTTTTGCTCCTACCAACTCATATTGAAAATTTAGCATACACATATAATTTCTACTCCAGGAGACCTAATATCTTCATTTAGCAACCATGTGCACCCCCGTGTGTGTGTGTGTGTGTGTGTGTGTGTGTGTGTGTGTGTGTGTGTATAGAGAGAGAGAGAGAGAGAGAGAGAGAGAGAGAGACAGAGACAGAGAAAGAGACAGAGGCAGAGACAGTGACAGAGAGAGAAAGAAAGGTTTACATACAAAGTATATCCAAAATGAAAATGAAAAAACCCAAATTACACAATAGGGCCTTCTTTCAAACATAGAACGGTGTGTTAGTTATCTCAAAAGAAGTAGACAGAACAGTAGTATCTTTTTATGTATTTTGAGTGATTAATGTATAACAGAATTATATTATCATTTAAATATATCCTGTGAAACATAAGTGAAATCAGAATCGTATAAAAATTAATAGAAGCAGAGAATTTCTCCAAGAAAATATATAACCAGGAATCTTTAGAATAAAGTAGTAAAGACAAAGGGGAAGACTTTATAAGTAGATGATATAAGATACAACAACAGGTAATTGCTAATGAGTTTTATAGGTATTCAAGTAAGTCTCAACACAAATTAACTGTATAATAGTTCTGACAATAATGAACAGAGCATTTAGTACCAGACACCAAAGAAAAAATAAAGTGTTTTAAGATGTTTATGTTTAGGAGGGAAAAAATATTAACATTAAATTGCTTGAACAATTTTGTAACTAAACAGATAAATTAAGGTTATAGGTGGATAGAGAAGTGGTCCAGCAGTTTAGAGCTCTTGCTAGTCTTTCAGAAGAGCTGGATTTGGTATTCAGCACCCCTGTCAGGTAGCTCACACCACCTGAAATCTAAGTTGCAAGAGATATAGTGCCCTATTATATCCTTGTTGGGCATCTGCATGCATAAGAACATAGACACAGGCAAACATGGCAACACAGATACATTGAGAAATGCAAATACAAAGAAGGAGAGAAATCAGGGTAACTAAAACAATATAATGTTTAAAATTGAAAGGAATTCTGAGGAAGAATATTAAAAACAAAATGAAAAAAGGCAAGGAACCAAAAGGGGAAACTAAAAAGGGTAGAATATACTGACAAAATAAGATTACAGACACCACCGCCAAGACAATACTAATTTTCTTTCAATTAAAAGTTACAAATTGTCAAAAAAAACCTCATAAAATTCTAGCAATATGTTACTATAACAACTAAAATAACAGATGAAAGAGAAAATATTTGTTATGAAGTTTTAAAAATTTTTAGTAAATAATTTATTTTTATTATTTCTTACCACTTTATTTTTTAAAAAAAAGAGGGATACATTTACAGATTTTTAAAAGCATTTTGGCATAATATTACATGAATAATTTTGTCAGTACTTAATTATTTTAGAGGTTTGATAGCATACATAGAAATCTCACTAGTTACCATAAGCTTGAAGTACATGTAAGACAGAACATAACATGAAAACAAATTTCTTGTTGGGTATAAATTAAGCATAATGATCTGTGAATACCAAAAATTGTCACAAGGCTATTATCTTAGCTATTGGATTACTAATTATTTGAGATCCAGGATACGACACTCTGAGAGGATGCTATACTTTTTTCCCCTTAGAAGGACTGAGGTTTTCTTTCTTTTCTTTTTTTTTTTTTTTTTTTTTTTTTTTTTTTTTTTTTTTGGCCTTTGTTTTTCTTGACCTTCATATAGTCTGTGAGTTATTTCTAGGGTTTTCAGAGCTTTCTGGGGTTAGTAACCAATTATTAGTGACTGCATATTATGTCTGTTCGTTTGTGACTGGGTTATCTCACTCAGGATGATGTTCTCTAGATGCATCTATTTTTTTTTAGGAATTTCATAGAGTCATTGTTTCTGATAGCTAAGTAGTACTCCATTGTGTAAATATACCACAATTTTTGTATCCATTCATTTACTGAAAGACATCTGGGTTCTTTCCAGCTTCTGGCTATTTTAAATAGAGCTGCTATGAACATTACGGTACATGTGTCTTTGTTTTATGTTGGAGCGTCTCTGGGGTATATGCCCAGAAGTGGGATAACTGGGTCTTCAGGTAGTACTATGTCCAATTTTCTGAGGAACCGCCAGACTGATTTCCAGAGTGGTTGTACCAGTTTACATCCCCACCAACAGTGGAGATGTGTTCTTTCTTTGCATCCTTGCCAGCATCTGCTGTCATCTGAAATTTTCATCTTCGCCATTCTTACTGGTGTGAGGTGGAATCTCAGGGTTGTTTTGATTTGCATTTCCCTGATGACTAAGAAGATTTTAAACTTTATAAGCGAAATACAAGTTCACATAGAAAACTCTATTACACTCATTGCAAATACAGTCTTGAAGGTCATGGGGTCTGGTGGGTTTCATACATATCACACAATTCCCACAACCACCATGGTTTGGGTTTCCACAATGGTCACAGCCTCCATGACTTCTGTCTTTTTTCCCTTAGATCCTGGACTGTCAACTTCCTGGACGATGTGGGTCATGCCATCCTTGGACCCGAGGGAAGCTGTAAGGTGAATAAGCTTGGAAGGGCCATCCATAAGGAAAATCTTCACTTTCCCACAATGCCAGCTGCTACACTTCTGAGGCAAGAAGACTTAGGACCCATGCCTAGAAGATAATAATTTTCTCTGGAACATCACACCACCACAGGCCACTGATAGGGCAGAACAACATTATTATATAGTCATATGTGGTTATATATAGTTACAAAATTATAATCAAGGTTAAGTAACTATGATAGAAAAGTTAAACAAGTATAGGGGAAAATCTGATTACACGCATGCACACACACACACACACACACACACACACACACACACAAAGAATTTCACTAGGCTATCCAGGTCGTATACCTATAGAATATGACTTGAAATTTTCAATAAATTATATTTGAACATAATTTAAAAGTATTTTCTCTATCTAAAAACTACCTTACAAAAAAATAAAAAAAATATTTGCAGTCCATATAATTGATGAGTTATGGGTCACAGTTACCCATAATATTTTTTAAGTCTGAAAACTCAATAGTAAATCTCAAACAATCTAATTAAAACACAAAAAGAGAACATGAGCAGATATTACAGTGCAAGGATATACAAATGGCAGAAAGGAAAGTAAAACTACGTTCAGCATCATTATATATTAGAGAACGGTGTAGAAATTTATTCTGAAATGTTAGGCTCTAACTTTTCAGAACATCCTTGAACAAAACAGCTGAAATAAAAATGTTAAAATTTGACAACTCAGATGTTAGCAAGAATACCAGGAAAGTGGGCCTTGCATTAATGGTTCATTGCTGGTAGACTACAAAATAGTTCAGCCACACAGAAGACAGTTCAATAATTTGTTTAATAACTGAAGCATGTCCATATCATGCTTCATGACACAGTAATTGTCATTTACCAAGAAAAGTAAAACATACATTGATTTAAAATCTGCATGAAAATACCTGAAACAGTCGTTGTAACAGCCCAAACATGAAGCACTCCCCTCAATAAGCAGAAGATTAAACTAATTGTGGGATAACCATTCCCTATATGACAACGCAGCATTAAGCAGCAACAGACTGTTAACAGACTCATCTTAAATGTGTATGTGTTTTTTCATCTTAAATGAAAACTCTGCCTCCATAAAAGATATGAGTCAAGCTATACAAGTATCTCAAAGGGACAAAATTATAGAGAGAGAATGCAGCTTAGTGGTCCCCTGGAGTGAAGGATAGTGACAGGGAGTAAATAAAAGAGTGTCAGGACAGAGGTCTCAGTAATGGTTAAATGATTTTAGACCTCAACTGCAGTAAGATCAACACTGCAGGAACCAAAAGCTATGGTTAAAGGACAATGGTTTGTGTACGCACTCCACCATTGGAAAATCCCTGGTTTTTTATCATGTACTAGAATATAGAAACAATATATTAACTGGGTGAAATTGATAACCCCCCTTTGGTGTGTGAATATTTTCTATAGGTCTTGCATTTCTTTGACTAGGTTTATTCAGAAGTACATCTCTTCTTAGGGAGAAAATGACCGACATTAGGAAAATAAAGAACAGCAAATGCTAATAAGGATCCTGGATCAAAGAAAGCTCTCATACAGCACTGATAAGAAGGTAAACTACCTAGCTACTATAAAATCCAGTATAATGAGTCCTCAAGAAACTAACAACAAATGGACCTTATGATCAAGTTATATGGCTCCTAGACTTTATGTAATGACTTCACAGTGAAGATATTTTGGGAATATTTGCTCAAATGTGTTCATTGCATGACTACGTATAAGAGCCAAGTTATGGAATCAACCAAGATGTCCACCAACAACAGAAATTAGTGATCTATAAAGCAATTAGACCATTCCTCAATAGAGACAAAAATTTCCATACAAAGACTAATTAAAATGACAAATTTTACAGACAGATGGATTAGGGGAATAAAGAGAACCAGGAGAAATAATTAAATCATAGTATAACTTAAAACTATAGAAACTTCAGGCAGTATAGAATACTACGAAAAATACTGTGATTCCTCTATGCCAATAAATTCCAGTAAGAATAATATAGCAAACACAAGTAGTCCTAACAATGAAATGAATACTTGGGTTGAAAATATTTTAGATTTGTTATATTTTATGTGTTTATGTGTTCTGTTTGTGTCTTCATTTCTTTTCAGTTGTCATAATAAAACACACCATGAACAACACAAATTATAAAATAAAGCATGGATTTGGAGCTCACTGTTTCCTGGAGTCCATCACCATCATGACAGGAAGCATTGCTTGCAAGCATGCAGGCAAACAGGCAAGCATATCATGGCACTGGAGCAGTAGCTGATACCTCTTGACACAGCGCCATTTCCCAGCACCCTTGTAGTAGCTCAGAACTCTCTGGATCTCCAGCTACAGGGTATCTGACATTCTCTTCTGGCTTCCATGCGCACTAAATGACAAACATAGTGCACACGGGTATGTGGATACCCTAGTGCACACATTAAAATAAATAAATCTTTAATGAGTTTTTAACTAAAGGTATAGAAAAGAGTCTCCTTTCTAGCTAGCTCCAACAGAAAAGTGCCAGAGATTTCAAAACTTGCAGCTTTGAATACCTGAAAAATTCCTATATGAATCACTAGGGAACCATGGCATAATGCATTACTTGAATAGCTTCTTGAAATCAGCTTCTCTGGCTGGATTTCAGGATTATTACCCAGGGATCAATTGTTATTGACACTATCAGTAGAAAAGACTTCACTCAAAGGGATCAGAAAGCAAAGGGTAATGACCCTGTTACTTGGAAAGTAATATATATCAATCATCATCAACATTCATATACTAGTTGCAGTACTAGATGATCCACAGTTTCTCATGTAACAGCTGTACAGGTGGCTTATCTCTGTGCTGTGTGGCTGAAGCAGTGTAGGAAATAGCATGCTTTAGAAACTTGGCACCGAGGTGGAGAAGACATTTGAAGAAACCATCTATAAGATAATGAAATGATCTAGGCCTAATTGAAATTCAACTCCAAACTCTAGCATTTCTTTATACAAAATCAGTTCTCTTAAAATCCATTTGTTCCTTTTAAATTGTGTGGGAAAATAGAGCAGAATTATTTTAGGAAATCTAAAACACACATCAGAAAACTTGAAACAATACACTGTTTGAGACTACTGTTTGTTAGACAATCATTAGTTTGCAGTTATTTTGGAATCCTTATATTTCCTTAGATGTCAGGATATTCTAGTCAATATTTGAGCAAGTGCCAAAAACTCCTGCAGCATCTCATCAAGCAGGAGTCAGAGATTATGTACAAGGGGTCAATTTATGATGAGGAAAATCCATAGGGCACATAAAATTATGCTTTGTTTCCTAGGTATTTATTTCTCTGGACGTAGAGTTGATTTTATGGCACTATCATTTATTTATCATTTATTTGCCCACCTTATAACCTAAGGAACTTCAAATTTCAACAGCTGAGCCTCCTCACACAAACAAAGCTAAAGTCATGCTATGCTTCTTTGAAGTTGCTGTTCCATCATTCTCTCCCCTAAGAGCCTGGGCTTTTTGACCTATACAATATTTCTATTTCTTATACCTCTATGTCCCATTTACATTAGAAGAGATGTTTCATTTTGTTCATGTTGAAAAAAAATGCTTGAATGTAAAAAATTAAATAAATGTTGAATATTCAACAAACGCATTCTTTAGATATTGCATTGATGCTTATATCAATGTAAATACTGTAATGTATACAATAAAATCTAAAAACTTTCTAAAGCTCAGAAATTGACTGTTATTCTCTTCTGCAGTTGCTATAATCTATTTCATTCATATACAACAATGAGTGCAACTTACCCTTTATGCCAAATTCCATAGAAGTATAATCTGTACTTTCAATTCCCAGTCTTTTTGTCTTTATTAAGTGAGTTATTACAAGCCAGTTCATCTGAAGCATTTGGAATGGAGTCTCATTGTGATGACTGTTTTAGTTCAGATGCTCCAAGAAATATTGTCCACAGAACTTTGTTACTTAACTCCTTAGAATACTAGCATTTCATTAGACACATAAAAGCTCAGCATAGTGAGAGTGTATTACATAAAATAAATATCAAGACAAAGAAGAAAGAAAGTGATGTGAACTCATGTTTCCACATTAGCACCATTTTACAGCAAACTTCCAAGAGACTTATCTGACATTCAGCAGATTTTCTGGCTTGTCACATACGACTCTTTCAGCAGGATTCTAAGGAAAAAAATCATTTCTTGGGATAGTCCAAAGGAGACATGGAAGAAGAAGGAAAGAAACGTAATTTGCCAAATTTTCACAGGGCACATTTCAATGTTCACATCCTTTTAGGGTACCATCTCTGGCTCCTCTGAGAATCTGCAGGAAACCTGATCCCACCCATTGCAGCCTCTGAATTCTAATCATTTTCTGTTACATTCTATTTGCTATCAATCAAGCTATAGCCTGGAAATCAAAACCAGCACGAAGGCTGCCTTTAAATCAGATCTCCATTTCACAGGTCTTGGTATAGTTCATTAATGCAGGGCTGCAGAATGAGACAACTGATTTTGAGTCCCGGACCTGCAACATTCTAGCTGTGTAAGGTATTTAAGCTGCCTGAGTCTTGGTATAAACTAGAAATGTTAATATCTACCTTACAGGGCTGTTATAAAGGATGAATGAGCAGTAAAGTAATTAGAGCAGTGATTGGCACATAAATGTTCAATAAATGTTTACTACGACCATAATCATCACTGCATACAAATGAGAATACTGGGAAAGGCCATCCAGAGAACTAACTGTGAATCTGCCAGAAATGTACAGAAGGAACAAATGACAGCCAACAATGCCAACGGAGAAATAGAGCTGAATTGTGACTGTGATGGATTGCACCATCATAGGAAACCTGAACTAATAACTCAAAACCCAAATTGCATATTTCTGTTATTGCCTGAATTATCTGGAAAATTGCCAGGCTCCCCAGACCTTCAAGGTGTTAGTGTTGTTTAGTGCAGCATATTTCTGATATTGTGCCATTAATTGACAACAGCCTTACATAATTACTCATGGACATCCACATAAGATTTCTTGAAATTTTTAAAATACTCACCTTCTTGGTAGATTGTGACATTCCATCCCTCCTCATTTGCTCAAAGCTGTGATTAGGCTGTTATGTGGCACTGAGATAAGGGTACTGTACAATAAATTTATTTTATATCAAGGAACATATAATACCCTTTTTTTTTTAGCAATATGTGGGAGAAACGGTAAATTAAATCTCTTCAAACATTTTTATATCTGTAGATGTTTTACTACTTGTTAGTCTTTTGCCTTTGAAGACCTTCAAATTGATTCCAATAAAATCATAATGTAAACAATAAAACATGGAACAAAACTTTTGCTATGATTTTTTATATTATAATTAATTACAATACCAAGAGTCTGAGATCAAGTAACAGAATTTACTAATTTGTATTATAACAGAATGTTGAGAAGAAAAGAACTGAAGTTTAGAATCAAGTCTAGAATATTTATTAATTTTGTTAGATTCATAAACCATTGATCATGATCTTAACATTTTCAGACTCTCACTCCATGTGCTCACTTAAGTGATCTGGGGTAGGAAGTGTTCATTTTGAATACAATTATTCCTGAACTACAATTTGAGTAAGTGAAGAAACATGAAGGAGGAATATATGGAAGAGAAATCAAAATCCAAAAGGTGGAACAGTATTTGCAGATTTTAATATCTTTCATCTTTGATGTTGATGAAAATTCAGTCAGATATGAGAATAAAATGAACAATTCTTAGTAATAATCTTTCAGTAAATGGAAAGGGAAAAACTATAGAATTATGCATCTATTCCAATGAAAAAATTATATATATTCATATCTGTGTATATATAATACAAAAAATAACATACTAAGTAAAAAATAATAAATTATTTTCTATCTATTTATCTCTTCCTGAACACATGTGAAATTCAGGTAAAAACAACCAATTTGGGTAAAATAACAGAACTGAATTTCAAGTAATTCACTGTGTATTCTTTGAATCTATCTAAGTTAATTCCTGGCTGACGTAAAATTACCATATTCTGCTTAGCAATATATAATAATATAGACTATATTATGTTTACAAATTTCAGGATACAATTCAAAAATATTCAACATAGAAAACATGGAATATATAACCAATATTCAATAAAAGATAACCAATTACCCTTTCAAAATATCCAACTTTTGATTGAATTTTCATCTATCATAACTATTATAAGTATTATTATAGCAATAGTAAAATCTAAAGACAATATACAAAACTATAGAAACTCTAAAACTGAATTATAAAGTAGTTTAAAGGAAGATGTGATTCTTCAGAATAAACTTTCAAACTTACTTTCACTTCTTACTTGAGTTTAGAAGCCGAGCCTATTTTCCACTCAAGAAGGAACAATCTTACAATAGAAAGAAAGAGGTTGCAAGCAGCCCTGAGGATGGCACTTCATACCTGTCAAGTGATTGTGAGGTGAGATTTAGCATATTAATTTATCAGTTTCCTCTATGCATCTAATTAATGACTGGAGATATTAATAGACTTGAACTAACCTGTAAACACAATTCTTGTAACAATAATGTTCCAATAATTGCTATCTATGGTAATATATAATTGTATTGTAAAATAAGTTTCTCCATTACATTTCAAAATTATTTGTGTGTGATGTGTGTGTGTGTGCACATTCATTGGTGTTCATGCTTGTACACATATGACACATATTCTCATTGAAGTACAAGAATAGTCCTGCATGCCAGGACAATCTTCTTTCTCTTACTTGTTTTGAGTCTCTCCTGCTGTTTTTTATTTATTTATTTATTTATTTATTTATTTATTTATTTATTTATTTATTTTGGTTTGGCCATCAAGGTGCCCATAAGTCAGCATACATCTATCTTGCCAAAGAAATGCTGGGATAGCAGGCTCAAACTATTCTGTCTAGCTTTATATGAGTTCAGAAAATCCAAACTCGTGTCAATGTTTTACCAATAAGCCATTTTTTCAGCCCAGAAATGTATCCTTTTAAAAGTAAAGGTGTTTTGTAGATGGCATATGCTAAGTGGACTTTGGGAGCTATCTAAAAGAACAGAAACCAAGAGCAGATAATGTTAACTTAATGAAAGGTTGCTAAATGTTGTCTCTAATCCCAAAACTCAACTCATAATACTATGAAAAACTTTACACTGCTAATTATCTTCTGCCATGTGTGTCTCTCCTCTCAATTTAACAGTCTCTCTGACTTTGCTATTAATGGGCCTTGTTAACACTAAAATAATAGTCAAATGATTAACTTCTAGGTGCTGACTTATTATCATTAATCTTGTTGAATCATTTTGAATGAATGTGACTGTCATGTGTACTTAAGAAGACTGAAAGCAGCTCTCTAGCTCTGTCATATCACAGTAGCCAATGTCTAGAGAAATGTGGGGACTGCACTCCTGAGAAGAATATGCTAAGTGCTTGATACTGAGAGTATTTGTAATTGCAATATGGAGGGATGGGAAAAGAAACCTTAGCTGCTTATCAACCACTCTTTCACAATTTTCCTCCTTGACAGGAATCGACAGACCTCTGCAGAATGTAAATTATAATCACCTTTTTCTACTAAACATAGAGCCTTGTTTCCAAGACAAATACAATGCAGGGAATATTTAGAATAAAGCACTACATGGAAACACATTTCTTGTTGTGGTGTTTGGGGTTTTTTTTCTTTGTTTTGTTTTATTTTTTTTTTCCATTCACTCTCACTCTTCTGTAATCAACAAATACTGGGAGAAATAATGGGGCAGGAAACAAAGGAAAACAGACAAACACACACACAAACACACATATCACATATACATATATATGCACATGCACCAAACACTTACACATAAAAAGTACCAAAATGACATATCACATATACACATGCCAAATACTAACCACATATACACATTACTTATATACACAATACTCACACCAAGTATACACACATACACTTCAAATGAAAAACACACACATAAACACACAACAAATATGTACAGACCATACACACACACCAAACACACATTTATCTGCCAAACATCAGACATAATATATATACATATATCAACCACTAACCACATATACACATTCATAATGCACACTAGACACACATCAAAAAAACATGTGTTTATACATACACAAGCAAACACACTCACCTGAAACCACACACACACAGACACACACACACACACACACACACACACACACACACACACAAATACACACCAGGATTGCTTTGTTTTATGTTTCTTGCTGGTGAAGTCATGATTATTACCAAAACAAAAAAAGTACAAGCTATTGTGAAATGACCTGCATATTGATAATAGTCTGTCTTCTATGAAGTATCTCAAACAAATTTTTGAAAGCATTCTTCTAGTCCACATCTCTACCTGCAACACAGAAGCCTCTGTGCATTAAGGAATTATCTGGTTAGACTTCAACCTCAAGTCCTTACCCGGTATTTTCTCTGGACAAACCCATCAGTGGCAAGTTCTGCCTTGCCTACCTCTGCACTCTGTTTCTTGGGAAAGAGATTTTCCTGAATTCCTAGATGCCTGCTGCTGCCTGAGACAATCAAGTGAAATCCTCAAGCCCCAAACCTTTAGCCACTGGGTCCTCCAAGCAAGCTCATTAATCTTGAGGTCTTCCCTGTCCCCTCTGAGTTTCATCTTCTGGCTCATACCTCTAGCCACAACCCCAGAAACCTACAGTCATCAGGGGCTACCAGATGAGACTGCCAACCTTCTGGGTGAATCCAGCAGCAATGAGTTCCTTTCTGCTTCATCTGCACTCCACTTCCCTGGGCCAAAGCTCTACTTATTTCCCCGGAGGCCTGCTGTGCCACCCTAAACAACCAGTTGCCGGATGCTCCCACAGACTACATACAGCCACAAAGACATGTTCTTATCAGAAAGGACCAGGCCTGCCTACACAGGAACAACCAGACAGCTAAAGGTCAACATAAGAACAAAAGCAACAAAAGGCAGGCCAATGTAGCACTGCCAGAATTCAGCTACCTTAAAACAGGAAGTCCTAGAAATCCTAGTACAACTGAATTGAAAGAAAACCTTAAGTATATGAAAATACAATCAAACAGGTGAAAACAGAAAAATAAAAAACCTGAAAATGAAAATAGAAGCAATAAAGAAAACACAAACTGAGGTAATTGTAGAGATGAAAAACCTAGGAATGAAAACAGGAACTTCAGACACAAGTATCAGCAACAGAAAAAGAGATGGAAGAGAGAATCTCCGGTATTGAAAGTACAATGGAAGAAAATGGTATATCAGTCAAAGAAATGCTAAGTTTAAAAGTTTCTAATGCCAAACATACAAGAAATTTGGGAAACTATGAGAAGACAAACCTAAGAATAATAGCTAGAGAAGGAGAAGATTCTTATCTCAAAGGCACAGAATATATCTCCAACAAAATCATAGAACAAAAGCTCCCTAAACTAAAGAAAGAGTTGCCTATAAATATATAAGCAGATTACAAACCACTATAGAGGAGATCTAAAGAGAAATAGAAAATCCTCCAACCACATAATGATGAAAACACTAAATGTACAAATAAAGGAAGATATTTGGAATGAAATATGAAATTTTTCATTATGAAAATATGAAATGAAAGCCAAATAACATACAAAAGCAGATGTACTAGTATCACACCAGAATTCTCTACAGAGACTTTAAAAGATAAAAGGGCCTCGGTAGATGTCTGACAGTTTCTAAGAGATCTCAGGTGCCAGCCAAAACTATGTTCACCAAACCTTTCAAACACCAAAAATAGAAAAATCAAATTATTCCATGACAAAGCTAAGTTAAACAATATCTTTCCACTAATTCAGCCCTACAGAGGATACTAGTAGAAAAATTCCTACACAAGGAGGGTAACTACATCACAGAAACTCAGGAAATAAATAAATTTACATCAACAAAGAAAGAAGAAAAATGAAAAACACATACATGCACCATACACACACACACACACACACACACACACACACGCTAATATCAACATCAAACAACAGAAATTAATAATCATTCATCATTAATATATTAATATTATTAATAATATAAATGATTGTAAATATTAAAAATCACTCAACATAAATGAACTCAGTAAAAACACACAGATTAACAGAATAGATGCAAAAACAGGATCCATCATCTTACTTTACCAAAGAAACACACCTCAGCAACAAAGATATAAATTACCTCAGATTAAAGGGCTGGAAAAATATTTTCCAAGCAAATGGTCCCAAGCAAAAAAGATGAAGTAGCCATTCTAATATTTCAAAAAAAACAGACTTTAAAACAAAAGGCAATTAAAATGGGGAGGAACACTTCATAATCATCAAAGGAAAAATCCACCAAGACAGCATCTTGATTGGGAACATCTATGCCCCAAAGGCAAGGACACCATTTTGATAAAAGACACATTACTAAAGCTTAAATAACACATTAAACCCACACATTAACAATGGTATAATTTAGTTCCCCAGTCATACCAATGGACAGGACAAATACTAAACAAAAAAAAATAAAATTAGCTGATATTATGAATCAAATACTTAATAAACATCTACATCACATTTCACTCAAACACAAATGAATTTACCTTTGTCTCAGTACCTCACAGAACCTTCTCCGAAACTGATCATATAGTTAGTAATGAAGCAAGGCTCAACAGGTTAAAAAAAGTGAAATAATTCTCCATATCCATTAAGACAACCATGGATTAAGCCTGGACTTCAACAAAACAGACAACAGAAAGCCTACAAACTTATGAAAATGGAGCAACTATTTACTCAATGATCACTGGCTCTGTGAAGAAATAAAAACAGAAATTAATGATTTTCTAAAATTCAATGAAAATGGCATAACATACTCAAATTTATAGCACACAATAAAAGTCATGCTAAGAGAAAAGGTGATGGCACTGCCTTCATAAGAAAGTGGAGGCATATTATGCTAACAACACAACAGCATGCCTGACAGCTCTTGGACATAAAGAAGCAGACATACCTACTAAAAGTAGATGGTAGAAAATAATCAAAGTGGAACTGAAATCAATACATTGGAAACAAAGAAAAAAGTGTGAAGAACCAATGAAAGCAAGAGTTGTTTTTTGATAATAGCAAAAGGTAGACAAATCTTTGGCCAAAGTAACTAAGAGACGGAGAGAAATTATTCAAATTAACAATATCAGCAATGAAGAGGGAGACACAATAATAAACTTCAAGGAAATCCAAAGAATTATTAGGTCTGACTTCAAAAGGCTATATTCCACAAAATTGGAAATCTAAGTTTAATGGATGACTTCCTAGTTAGATACCATTTTCCAAAGTTAAATCAAGATCAGATAAACTACCTAAAGAGTCCTATAATCCCTAAGGAAATAGAAGTAATCATCAAAAGTCTCCTAACACAAATCATCCTGGGCCAGATGGATTTAGAATAGAGTTTTGCTATCCTTTCAAAGAAGAGCTAATACCAATACTCCTTAAATTATTCCACAAAATAAAAACAAAAGGAACACTGCCAAACTCATTGTATGAGGCCATGGTCATTCTGATAGTGAAAACCCAAAAAGACTCAAAAAGAAAGAATTTCAGATCAGTTTCCCTTAGAAAACAATAATGAAGTAATACTCAATTAAATACTCATAAACTGAATCTAAGAACACATCAGAGAGATCATTCACCATGATCAAGTAGGCTTCATTTCAGGGTTGCAGGTGTGTTCCAATATATAAAAATCTATCAACTTAATCTACCACATAAACAAAATGAAAGGAAAAACTGCATGATCATTTTATTAGATGCTGAATAAGCCTTTGGCAATATCCAACACCCCTTATTGTTAAAATATTTGATGAGATAAAGGATACAAGGCACATATGTAACCACATAAAAGTAATATGCAGCAGGCTAATAGCCAGCATCAAATTAAATGGAGGTAAACTAAAAGCAATTTCATTAATATCAGTAACAAGACAAGGCTGGTTACTTTCTTACCATATCTTCAATACTTCAAGTCCCAGAGAGATCAGTACAATTAATTGAACTTCAGAGAATATAAATTGAAATGGAAGAAATATAAGTATAACTATTCTCAGATGATATAATAATAGAATATATAAGATCCTAAATATTTTACCAAAGAACTGTTAAAGCTAATTAACGCCTTATTATCAGGAAAGTGTTAAAACAGTAGTCATCTTTCAAACAAATGAATAACAGTATGACAAAAACATTTATGAAGATAACATCTTTCACAATAGCCTCAAGCAATATAAAATATCTTAGAGTAATTCTACCCAAGCAAGTGAAAGATCTGTATGACAAGAACTTTACGTCTCTGCAGAAAGATATTGAAAAAGATATCAGAAGTTGAAAAGATCATCCATGCTCTTGGATTTGTAGAATTGACATAGTGAAAATGGCAATCACACCAAAAAATAATCTACAGATTCAAAGCAATCTCCATCATAATTCTAACACAATTCTTTACTGTTTTTGAGAAAGCAATTCTTACCTTCTTATGGAACAACAAAAAACCTGGAATACCTAAAAAAAAAAAAAAAAAAAAAGAAAAAGAAAGAAAGAAAGAAGCCTACATAGTATATACCTGACTTCAAGCAGTGACACAGAAGTTGGCGCTCTCTCTGAATCTGTTGCCTGCCAGGGGACTCTATTCCCCTGACTTCGACACCTTTTCTGGCCTCTAGGAAAGAGGATGCACAGAGTCCTGCAGTTATGTAATATGCTAGGGTCAGGGCAACTCAGAGAGGAGGCTTCCCCTCCTAGAGTTGTAGGAAAGGGAAGATGGGAAAGGGGCTGCATGATGAGGGAGCCAGGGGAATTGATATAATAGGAAAATAAAGTTAATAAATAAAATCAAAGAAATGTTTGAAAGTTCACACATAAACTCAAGGCAAAGGTGACTGTCATGAATCATATAATCTTTGTCTTTATCTTCATGCCTCTCTCCTCTGTAAACCTGAATGCTAGACCTCACCGACCCTGTACAATTTCAGCCACAGAAGAAAATTCTCTTAAGAGAAATATATGTTAGGTTGTAGGATTTTACTTACACTTCTAACCTTTTGTAATCTATAAATTAGGTCATAGTTACATTATTTAAATGATGTAGTTTCAAAAATCATAAAATCACATGTAGGAAATGTGCCCAATAGGGTATAGACTAATACCTAGAATCATTACATTATGTAATAATGACAGAAAAGGTACATTGGTAGTAAGAAGCAATCCTAGGGTGAAATCTCTGAAAGCCCTGCAGGTCAGAACTTACTTATCTTTTGCAGGCATATAAAGCAGTTGGGCCATCTCCATAAAACTTATTAGCCTTAAGCCTTTCCTAGATGAACCATAATATCTAGTTTAACTTTGGTCTTACAAAATAATGTAAAACTACTTCTATATTAATGACATGGACAAAAAAATCAGAATTTTCTAAGTACAAGATTCAGATGTTATAATTTATGGTTGTTAATTTTGAAAGAGTATTATATTTTCCAAGCCTCCTTTTTTCACAAATAAAATTTACATTATAGTAATTGTAGTACATTACAGAATTAATGTGACAAATGAAGGCAATTGACCTGTCCATTTGTAGCTCACTATCTGGCAAGGCTATAAGTACTTATCAATACACTAATGATACAGTGTCCTCAAAACAAATGTTTTCACACTGAGCACTCTCATTTTACACATGACGAACCTGTATACCTGGAGAAAATTTATTGTCCTGTTTTTATAGATTAAAACCAAAAAAAAAGATAGTGTTGGCTCAATAGTTCAATAGAAAATATCAAAGGCCATTTGTTCACTGTCAGAAAACTGCTGAAGGTCTTGCATCTTCCATGGTAGCATTTGTATGGGAAGTATTGGAAAATTAGGTTGCTAACCTAAAGTTGCTAATGTTTAACTTGAGAGTAGTTATTAGAATGTAGTTTGCTAAACAGTAAACCAAAACTCTTTTGAGGGCCACAGGACAAGTGATTGGTGTAAATTTGGCAAGGGCTATGAGGCAATTCAATCTTTGATTGACAGTCAATAGTTTGGGTTATCACACAGGAGGAAAGAATAGGCTAAGAATCTGCATCTATATAGTTATATTCACAAGTCTTGCCCAAGAATAGTTTAAGTGTGTGTGTATACATACATGTACACATGCATAATTTCTTGTGTGGAAATGGACAAAAGAAGTCAAAATGAAGTGTCTTTCACTATATTGCTCTACATTTAGCTGTTTGTTTGCTTGTTTATTTATTTATTGAGACAAGTTCCCTCATGGAATCAAGAAATCACATTTCAACTAGACTGGCTTGCCTATAAGTCCCTGGAACCTACCTGTTCCTTTTAACATTTACATCCAACACCAATATTGTAGACATATCTCTTAATGTCTTCTAACTTAGGTTCTTATGCTTACATAATGAGCATTTTACTCACTGAGCTTCTCTCTAATTTTCCAGAATGACTTTGAAGTAAAAAACAACATATTTCTCTGTTTGCTTCAAGTTTAGTACAGCACCATTATCATAGCAAATATAGTTTACTCAATGAATAAACAGCTTTATATTAACAGAAAAAAGTTTATTACAATTAAGTCAAGACTTGTCTTATTGTGTTCTACAACCCCAGATTATTACAATCTTAACAGAAATGTTTTCTGTTTTACAAAATTTTTAAAATAATCTTAAAGTTTAATACATAAATATATTTTGCTAAATCCAAGGCCAATTCTTTTTCTTTTCATTGTTCCCCTGTCCCCACCACAATTTTTTTTCTCCAAATCTTATGTACTCCTACTTTAAAACCAAAATTTTACTTAATGCTGCCTGCATGTCCATGGGTCAGTCGCCTGGAGCATGAATACCGTCTCAGAGGTTGCATCCCTGAAGAAATTGACTCTCCCTTCCCTATCAGCCACCAATTATCAGTTGCTCCTCGGATAAGTTTGGGAATTCATAGCACCTTTTACTATCTATTCTGTGAATACGATGGTCTTGACATGATGCATGTCTTTTACATGTAGTCACAGCCTTTTTCTGTTAATTTTTTCAATCCCCCCATTATATCCAGCTAATATTGTTTCCCTAAAGATGCACATGGTCCTTTGAATCTTACCATCTTTCCATGCACTCTCCTGCAATGATGCCTGAGCTTTAGAAGTGGGAATATAACATAGACACTGTATTTAGAGCTGAGCACTCCACAGTCCTTCATTCTCTGTGAGTTTATCAGTTGTTGGTCTGTATTAATCACTATCTACTACAAGAAGTAATTTCTATGATAAGAGTTGAGATATGTACTAATACCTGTGTATAAATATAAGAACTCAGAGGTCAGTATATTGTTATGCATAGTACTACTGCTACTACTACCAGTAGTAGTAGTAATAGTAATAGTGGTAGTAGTAGTAGTAGTAGTAGTAGTAGTAGTAGTAGTAGTAGTAGTAGTAGTAGTAATATGTACTTCGCAGGGTTTAAACCTATCAAGGCATAGGTTTTGGCCCAGTAAATAGTACCCAGCCTATGTTCCATCCTGTGGAGTGAGCTTTAAATCCCATCATGAAATTGTTGCTTATTCCCATACCATTTATGCCACTCTTGCACCAGTACTCACTGGTTTATCTTGCCAGGCTGGTCAATACATCACACAGAGTTCACAGCTGGGTAAGTGTGTTAGCCATTATTTCCCTTCTGTAGCACACCTAGAGCCTTCTATTACTATACCATGAAACCTAGCCAGTAAGGGGCAAACCTAGTTAAGTACATTTTAATTTTTCCACATTCTATAACTCATCTGTGTAGTATCTTTTTTTAAAAAAGTAAGTTTTCTGAATATACTTGACTGGAATTTCTTGAGTTTCATTTTGTAATAAAGTATTTAATTATTTAATTCATCACAGTTGAGAGCAAAGGATAACAATATATATATGGGTATGTATGTACATATGTATGCATCCCCAAAAAAGATATACCCCTTGAAAACCATCGCACAAATTCCCTAAATATTTAAGAAAAGTATAAGCCTCAGCATTTATCAAAATATGCAGAGATGCAAATTAATAACAAATCTGCTTATGTACCTTAAAGCAACATTAATTACAATTTGATCAGAGGTGAAGGGGTATAGAAGCCAAGGTCATTTTTGAGTAGAATGCTGTTACAATCTCTGTAAATGCTCTCAGCTATTGTATTAATTTTCTTCCATGTTCTTTAGAGACATATTTTGGGGAAAATTGATTAATTCTAGCTGAAGAGGGATCTGTTTCTTAGGTCTGCTTTAAAGGATGTGCAAAACAATGTCAAATTGATTTCACAGGGAAATTGCAATCACTGAGTTTCCCAGCTAGCCACAAAGACAGCAGCATAATTAGCAAGCTCGTACAAGCAGGGGAAAGGAAAATGTTAGTGGAAGAATGAAAGGAAAAACAAGCAAAAAGGGGGGATAAGTATATTCACAAAGAAGCAGCTAGGGTACAAATGAAAATTAAAGTATAGAATAATAAAGGTGGGCTTAATCTAACCGCTGGATTTTTAGAAGAAGGAAACAATGAATTCTTACTAAACCATTAAGCCACATGCCTTTCCCTTTGTTATTTTGGTGATGATGGAAAACAACCCACTTCACAGAGAAGAATGGGAGTGTGAAAATATGAAAAGCAGGGTGTTTAATAAAATCAACCCAACAGAATTCACTGTCCACACTAGCTTTGTTCTACCCTGTAGAATCTACTCAGAATCTCCCACAGATCTTAACCTGCTGTAGCAGACCCTAATGGGTCTGCAGAAGTCTTCACTCTGGGCTCTAAATTTTTGTCTTGATTAACAAACAGCCAGAGAACCTGTTGGAGTCTGAAAGTCCAAAAATGTGAGTCTTAGCCAGCAGACAAAGTGATATACACCAGAGTACAGGATTTTCTCTCTACTAATATTCATTGTAACTGAAGGAAAGAAATCTTAAAGTTGAAACCTGCCATGGGTGACAGAATGCACTCAATGAACAGCAGGCTAATGTGCTAAATATTTAATTTCTGCTGATTGCTTCTGATCTCTCAATCACAGTATGCAGGTAAATTATTCTCTATTTTAAAAGCCTTACCCTCTAGTATTATATTCACAATTTTAATATTAGTATATCAAATATTCATAATGAAAATAGAGAGACCATTGGCAGACATGATATAGGACACAAATCATTTCCAAGCTGTGCAAAATGAAACCACATGTCTTTTTTCATTTCACATACTCAGGCGTATGCTTTATGCTTTCCAGCACAATGGTTACTTTAAATATGCACTTCTATATCCATGTGCATATTAGATCTTATGCACTAGGACGATTCTTGCAGCATTGAAACCATTTATTTTAATGCCACTTTAACATCTCATGATACCATTTACCCTAATTTACCCAAAACTTTTACTGGGATTGGAACATGTAGGTTATTTTCAAATTGGTACGATTATGAGTTACATTGAACTAATTCTTTCTCATACATAAATTTATGAACTCATCTCTGAATGATTGCATACAATCAATTTCTAAAGTAGGACTAATGTTTCAGAGACTATGGATGCTCTAAACCCCTCAAAAATTAGAAGAGTGGGCTGTCAAATGCAAACACTAATGTGAAATATAAACTGTGGGCAATTTAATAATACCCTGAGGCCCTCCTATCAATAGGAATGCATGAGTACAGGATCCTTAAGTATATTTAGAAATTCAGAAACAAAGAGCTTTCAAACCACATCAGAAAGTTGCTATGTATAGAAAATGCTGGAGCCTGTTTTGGCAGATTTGTTCTTTTCTTTTGCATGTTTGCATAAACCCATTGGAAGTTCAACTCTCTTCTAAGTGTGTCATAATCATTTCTGAGTAACTTGGTGTGACAGGCCAGACAGTAGTACAGAACAACTCCTCCCCCAACTCCCCCCAGTGGTTCAGGTTAAGAGAATGCTTATTTGCTGCCAACCAGGTTCTCAGAAATCACTTTTGATTTCAGCTGTTTTAAAATATCATACCTATACTCAGCAAAGAATATGGATTTCAACAAGTGATCCTTATAAAGGCAGAAGGCCTGTACTGAGAAGACTTAGTTTGTTGAGGAACATGCTTGCCATCTGCTCATATAAAAAGCTAGGAACAGTGGCTAACTTTTATAATCCCAGTACTGGGGAGATATACTTAGACCCTTAGTTCTTATTGGCCAATCAGTTTATCCCAAATGATTATCACTATGTTTAGGGAGAGACTTCATCTAAACAAACAAATGAAACAAACAAAAAATTTAATAGCAATTGAGAAAGATACTAGACCTTTATTTTTTTTTTACTTCTACATGTATATGCAATCCTCTCTCTCTCTCTCCCATTCTCCCTCCCTTCTTTGCAAGACCAAGGCTCAATACAGCAAACTGAACATCTTCTCCACATGGTTTCATGCTTTCTTCTGATGGCTGCACACCTTCAACCTTGCAACTTCCTTTTTAGGTGCATACAATGCTGTGTAATTAGACTCCATTAGAACACGTCTTATATCCTTCAGGCTCAACAAGAAGTAGAATGGATATGTAATGGTATGCAGCTATGTGTGGGGAAATGCATGAACATTAAGCACCAAAATCCATGTATAGGTTTTTCCCCATGCTCTTCCTAGGCAGAAAGTTTTTGGGTCTTCAGAAGGCCCTTGCAGAGACAACCACAGTCTCCTAGAAGGGGCATCAGAAGCCTCATCAAAAACAATCAAGCAACAAACAAAAACAAACTAAAAAAGGAAATGAAAACAAACAGCATCAAATGTAAACCATACTGCCTGTTTCTGCCTTCCTTAGAATATTTCTAGACAATCAGATGCCAGATGCCCAAATGTGAGTACCTATCTCTGACTCTGTATTTCTCAGAAATTGTGATAAAACGGTGCTGAATGATTCACCAAAAAAAAAAAAAAAAAAAAAAAAAAAAAAACCAAAACAAAAAAAAACCTGTAATTGGTATGGAAACCTAGTGTAGTAGAAACTTGCTGGAATCTGTAAGGGTGACATTAGAGAACATTCTAGTACTACTGCAGGATAGGAAGTCTGTTGGAATTATTTAAGCCCCACCCTTCAGTTACTTGGCAAGACCCAGGCTTATCCCACCCTTCAGTTACCTGGTGATAGCCAGGTATGCTTGGCCCCAGTTACCTAAAACTATTAAACTGGCTGCTTGTCACCTCCTCTCTCTCTCTCACATACTCTCTTACTCTCTCTTGTTCTCCCCCTACCTTGCCCCTTCTTTCCCCATTCCCTTTCCCCCACCCACATGCTCATGGTTGGCCTCTACTCCTCTACTTCTCTCCTCTCCTCTCCCCTCCCCTTGTATCCCCTCCCCTCTCCCTCTCCCTCTCTCTCTCTCTCTCTCTCTCTCTCTCTCTCTCTCTCTCTCTCTCTCTCTCTCTCTCTCTCTCACTCTCTCTCTCTCTCTTTCTCTCTCTCTGTCTCTACTACCATCCTAACTGCCCCCATGACCTGAATAAACTCTATACCATAGTGTGCCTTGTCCTTCAGGGGAAATGCCCAACATGGGTCCCCCAGAGGCATCCTGTTATCCCCCAGGCCTTGCCACACCTCTATTGGCCATATCCTCCACAAGCTATTCATCCTTTTTCTATCATTGATGCCGAAACCCAGGACATCATCTTTTCTTTTCTATATACACATCAAAATCTGAATTAGCCACCTTTTGTAGCTAAGCAACACTTCTAGTGGTAGGGCAGGGATATTTTTGTTTAACTTATTGAAATTCAGATGTCCTGTAGAGATCCCTAAACAACCTAGGTTGATGCTAAGTCAGGGTTACTCTCTGCAAACTGACAATAGTTCCTGTTGCCAAGGACAATTTTGATTCAGCTCACTGAACATGGAGACTTGGAGCCTTCATTCTTATATTTTAGTCTCTTTGGCATGAGACAGTACTCTGTAAACTATGGAAAGAGAAACCTATATATTAACCCAGCCACAAAACTCTTGACCTACAGCCTGACCTGCCTATAATGTGCTGGGGCAATGGTGGCATATAATTTCTGAGAGTGGTCAATGAACTTCTGCTTTAACTTCTGCCCACTTCATGATAAGGTGCCCTTGGCTGGCACTGTTTGGACAGCCAGAAACTGGAGAATAGATATCTAATAGACTTAGAAAAAACAGACAACCCCCAAAATAGTCTAAAATTCAAATATTAGTAACATGATTTTAATGATAGTCTGGTATACACTTAGATCAGTGTTTTGTCTAGTCATCATTAGAGAGGCAACTTTCAGTAGCAGAATGGATCAGGTGCTAAGATCCACAGCCAGACATTATGCAGAGAATGAATCTAAATTGGGTGTCTCCTTCATTAGATCCCTTGCCTTAGAGATCAGGGGACCTCATGGAATAGTGTGAGAGAAGGCAGTAGGATTCAGAGGGGTTGGAGAAGACGAGGGGAACATGGACCACCAGCTCAATTAAGCAGGACTCACAAACATAAGTGTCTACATGATTATGCACAAGGTCCTCTCTATATATCTTATGGTTGTTAGCTTTGTGTTTCTGTGAGCTTTGTGTTACTGTGCTGTATGTCCGACATTTTTGTCTCTTCTTGAAACTTTTGTTTCATACTGGGTTGCCTTGTCCAGTCTTGCCTTGTTGTATCTTGTTTTGTCCTGTTTAGTTGTTGATTCTAGAAGGCCTGTTCTTTGCTGAAACAGAGGAATAGCATCTTGAGGAGAGGGAAGGTAGTGAGTAGGCTATAAAGAGCAAAAAGAAAGTAAAATGGTTAGAATGTATTGTATGAGACATAAATTTATTTTCAATAAAATTTTTGATAATGTATACCTCCTTTTAGACAGTTTTTTAAACTAAGCTACTGATATATCATGTCTGTTCTTATCTCATTTTCTCTTTGCTTTTCCCTTACTGTGACCTCTTCTTTCCCACCAATCCTCTCTTCCTCTAAAGTTCATGCACTTCTTTCTTCATTCCTCTACTTCAGTTTTCTTCTTTACACTCACACACACACACACACACACACACACATAGACACACACACACACACACACACACACACACACACATACACACACACACGAAATTACAAATACAGATACATATTTTTAAAATCAGTAGAAGTAGGGTAGGTAGGTCTCTAGATAGGTCCTTTCTAAACTAACTATAGATTCAGTTATGATAATATATTAATAATCATTTATTATTTTTATAATATAAACATAAAATTTTAAAACTGGTTTTTCAGTCCTTGTGGGTTACTAAGACTTTTCCATGGAGTCCATGAGTTCAAATTTATTTTTTGAATAAGAAGGAACTAGTAGTGACCATTAATTTGGCCCAAAGCAACAGTAGGGAATGCTTATGTGACATAGAACAAAAGAGAAGAAATCAGCACTACTAATGTTGTATCTCCACTCAAATGTCCTGTCATTATTTTTGAAAAAAAAAAAATCATCTAAGATGGTCTTTGAAGAAGAAGCAAATGTTGACACACTCTTTACTTTTTAAATATTTGACATATAGGGAATACTGACATATGATGCTTTTTTGAGTGAAGACTCTTGTACAATTATTTTTGTTGTCCAGTGAACAAAACACCACATTCTCTTCAAAAAACAGCAAATAGACAAAGGACATTTCATTGATATCTTTGATAGAAATAATAAAGTGATTTTATCACTTTAAGGAAAAATAATAGTTAATACTATTATTTTTTTTGTCACTAAATAAAGTTTAATCCCCGAATTAAAAATAAGAATACAGATAACTATCACCTGTCATGTTGACAGCTTTCTGATTTATTGATGCTTGTAATTGATGAGTTTAGCTGCATAGTATATTCATATAGAAACTGTTGATAAAATCTCTCTTATTGACCAACCTTTAGTCAAACTACTATAAAAACTGTTTTCAACTGCCTTAACTATGTCTACCCATTGCCTAGTTTCTGCAAGAATTCTTACTGATAAGTCAGTCAGTCTAGTAATAATTCTTCCATATTTAATCACCTCAATATATTTTATTTAAGCCTTTGTCTTACATCAAATAAAAATACTGTTATATCAATTAGGTAGATTTGCCTAACTTGCCATATCCCTCCTTAGTTATTTTCCACCCATTGACATAGCCTGGAGCAACAAATGTTCCATCTGTCTGCTATATTCTGAGTGGAATACAGCCTGTCCCATCTGCTGGACTCTGCACAAAGCAGAATAAACAATATCTTTCAAAGGAGCAATGCGTGATGGCACAAAAAACATATATAGATTAAAAAGCTCACTCAAACCATGAATGAATTGAAAAGAAATTTTCATGTCAGAGGCACAGAAGTTCACTGATGAAATTTACATCTTGCAGCTAAACTTTAAGCAGCTACCATTTGCCCACTTTCATGATACTGTCAAAGGTTGCCAAAAATTGTCAACAAATATAATATTAAAATATTACTTTTCCTTGTCTAACTAGTCAGGTGTTGGGAAGGTAAGAATCTCTTCACACACTTAAATATAAGCGCCATATTTCAACAGTTTCCCCATAGGACAGGTCAGAATAGTGCTGCCTTTCAATGTAGCTATGCAAGAGAACTGTAAAATAAAAAGTGATCCATTTTGTCATTTTGTTTTAGAATATAATTTTGATTATCACAGAACAATGTTAAAATAATATCACATGATGGGTTTGTATAAAGAGAAATTCTCATTTATTAAGGTAAATTCTAATTAGGATAGTTTTTGTTATTTATAAATAGCCATAAAGTTGTTACCAGGGCACAATCAGTTACTCCTTAGAGTTTAAGTTAAAGACAATTATTACTTTAGCCCTCCTTAACTTGTAGAAGGTAAAGGGAGATTAAATGTTTTCAAAATCACAGGCAGAAGTAGTATCTTAGTCACCAGAAGCAGTACAACTATTTTAACTTTCATCACACAAGATTATTTTAAAGACATTCTTGTAGTGGTACAAACCAATTGTGCTTACCTTATAAAAAAGAACATCATTTTCTATTTTTCCCCTCCAAAGACAGGCTTTCTTTGTCTAACATCTCTAGCTACCCCAGAACTTGATCTGTAGAGCAGCCTGGCCTTGATCTCACAGAGATCCACCTACCTCTGCTTCCCAAGTGCATGTGCCAACAGTACCTGGCCATTCTCTCATTTCTTAGTCCACTAAGGATGTGTGATTTTTGTGTTTTAAAAGTCACTCCAGGATTCAAAGTAACAAGATGGAAACATGACAAATATTTTTAAAAGAGTATAATTTTAAAAGTTAAAACAAAATACTACTTAAAAATAACCTTACCCTAAAAAACTAGAGAATTATCATCTGTAGGTGTATTGGATATACTTACAAAACAACCAATATGATGCTGAACTTTTCATCATCATATCATAGAAAAAAATCTGTGTATATTCATTTATATAAAAAAAATCTCATTATTTAAAAAATAAAATTTCTTCCCAAGATTTCCAAATACATTACAGATGTAGTAAGAATTCTCACAGCAAATCCCTTGGAACAAGATGAGGGCAGACACTGTAATCTTTAAGTGTAAATCATAGCACAATTTCCCTGGAAAGTTTAAGTAAATATTTCCAAATAAGGCCTCCATGCAAAAATCTATTTTTTAAAGAAAATTAAATTTGAAATGACAATTTTTTAAGCTTAGTTTCTCTAATAAACAAAATATTCAGAAATATTGTATGTTAGTTCCAAGATGGAGCCAAAAACCTCTTAGGAGAATCTCATATAGAGCCAGAATATCTGCACCTCTGAAAGTAATTAAAGATCTTAGAACACTAGCTATATCTTGTGGGTGAATCTATCTAGCTTTATTAGTCATGAATTTAGAAGAATGTTACATATTATACACATAGCTTTGTGTGTATGCATAAAGATATATAGATATATATATACATGTTTTTACAAAATGAACGATTTATATACAGAAAAACACACAATTGCCTTTTCCTTAATTAGTATAAAGATTAGTTACTGTGGAAGAAGGAAACTGCACTCTGTAATTCTGTATAATGGAGGACTGTTTCAAAATGTTTACATTTTCAGGTTAACCATTTAGGGTGACATAACAAGACCCCATCTCCAAAACAAAACTAAAACAAGGACCAAGTGCTATAATTGGTAGAATATGTACCTGACACATGTGAGATCCCAGCAACATAAATAATCATGACTTCAAAATTATAAACACACACACACACACACACACACACACACACACACACACACACACATATATATATATATATATATATATATATATATATATATATATATATATATATAATGATTAAGTGACTGAAGTTAATTGTCAAGGCAACAGAATTTAATTAGATAGTTAAAGCCAAAATTTCCCATTAAACTCTAAACAATCTTCTGTCTTTGTGTGTATATATGTGAATGTCTGCATGCAAGCATGTTGACACTGAGTGTCATCTTCTATTGCCTCCAACAATATGATTTTAAGATATAGACTCTTACTGAACCCAGAGCCCACCATTTTCGAAAAAGAGCTGACCTGTTTCCATACTTCCACCACTGGGGATACTGACATAATCATCCTACCTGGCTTTTACATGGATGATTACTATTGAACATGGATTTTCACGGTTGTGTAAAAAGACATTTAAACAATAAAACTGTATTCTTGATACTTACTAAGTAAGATGTGGGGGGGCGAAGGAGGGAGGGAAGGAGAGAAGGGGAGGAGAGTAGAGATGGAACAAGGGAAGGAGGGAGATGGAGATGGAGATCAACATCCAAAGTTGTCCTTTGACTTCCATATGGGTTCTTTTTTTTTAACTTTTTAAGTTGGAGAATCTCTGTATTTACATTTCAAATGTTATTTCCTTTCCCCCCAATCCCATCCCCCCTCCCCTCCCATTGCTTCCATGAAGGTGCTCCTTCTCCTAACCACCCTCAGCTCCTTGGCATTCCCCTACACTGGGAAAACGTGCCTTCACTGGACCAAAGGCCTCTCCTTTTATTGATGCCAGAGAATGCTTTCCTCTGCTACATAGACACCTGGGGCCATGGGTACCTCCATGTGAACTCATTGGTTGGTGTTTTAGTTCCTGAGAGCTGTAGTGTGATTGGAGAGTTGATAATTTTGTCCTTCCCATGGGGTTGCAGACCCTTTCAGCTCCTCCAGTCCATTCTCTAGATCCTTCATTGGGGTCCTCATGTCAGTGTAATGGTTAGCTGCAAGCATCCTCCTCTGTATCAGTATGGCACTAGAAGAGCCTCTGAGGAGGCATCCATATCAGATTCCAGCTAGTAAGCACTACTTGGCATCAGCAATGGTTCTATGGTACATGTGTGCACACACTCAGATTCACAGGGATACATTATATATATATGTGTGTGTGTGTGTGTGTGTGTGTGTGTGTGTGTGTTTATGTATGTATGTATGTATGTATGTATGTATGTATGTATGTATGTATGTATATATGTATGCACAAATGTATGTGGGGGCCAGAGTTGCCCTTCTTCAGGACACCATGGTTTTTTTTTCTTTTTGATAGCACCTTTTTTTTGCTATTATTATTATCATTAGGCTAAACTTTCCAGAAAGTGAGTCCCAATGATTTGCATATCTCTGCCTTCCAAGTGCTGGAGTTAGAGGCATGCACCACCATGCCAGACTTTTTGTGTAGGTTCCAAGGATCATATTCAGGTCCTACATTTTGCCTAGCAAGCACTTACTGATTTACCTGTCTCCCTTGCCTAAAGGATTTTGTTAGCAAAGCAGTTGAGAACAATATATTCAAGTGCACCAGAAGTTCGATAACCCATAATAGTGACTAAAAGTTGTTTTAAGACTGACAGAATAGTTCAGCAAGTAATAGCATTAGCCATGCAACCCTGAAGACTAAAGTTCTATTCCCAGAATGTGGGAGGGAAGGAGAGAATAAACTCTAAACTGTTGTATTGTGACACCCACAATCACACTAAAGGACATGCCACCTGCATTCAGATACAATTAACACACACACACACACACACACACACACACACACACACACACAAACCATGCACAGGCACAGTAATGGAGAGACAGAAAGACAGACAGACCAACAAACACAGACACAGACGTGTATGCATGAACACACACATATACACAAGTAAACATGCCATAAATATTTTTAAAATAGTAATCAAAGGTAATTTAAGGTAACAACCTGACAGATATCATTGCTATTCTGTCAGATTTTGTTAGAGTCGGCAAACATGGCTCCAGACATGATGTCCTTGTAATCAAAGAAAACCTCAAACTCCAAAATAGGAAGTAAGGCCGTTGAAAAGGAAGATTCTCATTTGGAGACTCTAATCATCAAATCAAATTAGGGTCATTTGATTTCATTAAACTATCCCAGGACATAAAAGTGTTATTGTTTCTCAAACAGAAGATAATGAAGCTAATTTGAATCTGAGTTCATACTAAAATGAATTTATGATACACAGTAAATAAACAGTAGCATTCATGTTTCCAGAGGCTGCTTTCATCACATTAATAAAACATATCATTAATATTTCTAGAACTTTTTAACAAAGCCAAATAATTTTCCCTCAGTGAACACAAAACTCAACTGTTACCCTTTCTGAAAAAACCACTTTGCAGTAGCTCTACATAACTCTCAGATTTTGCATGCACAACCCACCTGGAACCCTGTAGGTAATTCTGTAGGGATAATATTCCCCCGTAATCGAATGTTAAAAAGTCTTACACTAAACTATCAAAAGTCTATTGAGATGGCTCAATGGTAAGGTGTTTGATGTGTGAGCATGAAGACCTGACCTTAACTCCCTAGAAGTCATGTAAAGCCCAGTGCAATAGCCTCTGTTTGTACTCCAATCATTCTCACTACAAGGCAGGTAGCAGAAACAAGATTATCCCCAGAAGTTTACAGGCCAAATAGCCTGGTGTATGAAGCAGTCCAGAAAGAATTTCAAACAAGCTGGAAGAAAATAAGCAACTGAAGTTGATATACAAAAACCAGGGAGAAAAGCTTTTGTTTGTGATGTTGTGAAACTCCACAAAAGTTTTCTGTCAAATTTTTGTCATGGTGTAGTCAGATGGAAGAATAAGTGGACTTGGAAAAAATCAAAAGTCCAATCTTTTCTGTATTAGTTTTTTATTATTTTTTATTTTTAGAATTCTATAATGCTTCTAATGGTAGTCTTAGGACTGTTCAATACTTAAATAAGAGGTCTATTAAAACATTTAAACCATTGTAAACCATTTAAAACGTAAATATCTGTCAATATTTCTTCCTGGCTTTTTTAATATTTATATTGTTTTTTACATTTTTAAGTAATATATAATTAAATCACTTCTCTACTTCTATTTCATTTTCATTCCCTTGCAAATTGATAAACTTTTTAGATTCCCTGTTTTTAAATATAAATATTACTCCCTGAGTCTGTTTAGTTTTGCTGTCATGTCAATGATTACAGGATTAGTCACTTTGTACTAGATAACTAGTTAGGAGCCTCATCTATGGGCGGGGCTAATTCTCTCTCTCAGCATTCACCAATGTTACCAAGTTTATATAGTGATGACCCCACGAGAACTTCCTTTTCAGCCGTAGTGTGCCTATTAGTACTGCCAAGGTTAAGTTCTTAGAGAACCATTTGTGGTAGAAATTTTTGGTTTCTTTGAAGACTCTATTATATCATGTGATGCTTGTCTGGAAACTGTATTATGAGAGGATGTTTTTGCTGAAGTAGACATATGGGAGGATGTCATGTTGAAAACAGACATGTGGTATTTTCTGGAAGCAGCCTGGGGGGGGGGAAGCATAGTTTATTTGACTAGAGTGGACAACTGAATGAATGTGTGATGTTTGATGATGTTTGGAAGGGGTATAAATATAACCCAACAGACAGTGGATGCTGTGGTATTGGTTATGCCTTACCACTCTGCTGGTCATCCTAGAGCTTTACTGACGCTGCTCATGCTCTGATCACACTGTAAGTCATTGGTTCATCTTATCATTCTATGCTGTTCATTGTTTGTCATTACTTTATTAAGAGAAATTCAGCAAAGAACTTCTGGGGGTGTCTTGGAAGCTTCTAGAAGCTTCCAAGACATGGGCCAATTAGCAGATCCTTATGATTTCATCTGGATTGAGCTGCTGCTGCTGATTTATATGAACTGAACTTCTGATATCCTTACAACTCTGACTGGATTTGCTTCAAAGAACTATTTCTAAACAGATCCACATGCTCCCTTTCTCTATTATCTTTTTCTTTCTACTACCGCTGGTGGGTATTGGGCTAGTGGGGAGGTTAAAGTATTTACAAACCTTTATTAAAGGTACATTTTGGCCACTGGGAACACGGGAGATCCAGGGACACAGGCCTGGTGAGACTGTGCTTCAAGTAGGTGGGGCACAGAGAGGGCTAGGCCTGGCACTCGGAAAGCACCCCTCCATTGCTTCAGGGGAGCAAAAGCTCTGCCATAGGGACTCAGTTTCCACCCGGATGGCCCTTATGTGCAGACCAAACGCTCAGGCCATTTTCCACCGGGAACAGTGGAGATCCAGGGACATAAGCCTGGCGAGACTGCACTGCGAGTATCTGGGGCACAGAGAGGGCTAGGCCTAGCATGTGGTAGATTCAGCCCTCCGATTGGTCCAGGGGAGCAGGAACTCTGCCTTAGAGAGTCGGGTCCACCCAGAAGGCCCTTGCATGCAGACCAAATGCTCAAGCCATTTGCTACCTAAAACAGCAGAGATCCAGGGACACAGGCCAAATACATAGAAGAGACAGGAACCAATCACTGACAACAAGACCACATATAATCACAGACAACAAGATGGCAAGAAGAAAGTGAAAGAACTTACCCAATGGAAACCAAGACAACCTGGCAATATCAGAACCCAGCTCTCACATCACAGCAAAAACTGGAATGCCAAACACTCCAGATAAAGAAGACTCAGACATGAAATCATACCTCAAGATGATGATGGAGATTTTTAAACAAGAACAGGAGGAAAAGCATAAAGAAATAGTAGCTTTTAAAGAGGAAACATGAAAAACACAGAAATAAACAAAGTATTCTCAGCTGAGGAATACCGAATGGCTCAGAAGCACCTAGAGAAATGTTCAACACTCCTAGTCATCATGGAAAGTCAAATCAAAGCAACCTCAAGATTCCACTTTGTACCAGTCAGAATAGTTAAGATAAAAACTCAGATGACAGCAGATGCTGGCAAGACTTTAGAAAAAGAGGAACACTCCTCGACTGTCGGTGTAACCTGGCACAACCACTTGGGAAAACATTCTGTGGGTTCCTCAGAAAATTGGACATAGTGCTACCTGAAGACCCAGTTATTCCACTTCTGGGTATACACCCAAGGACACATGTTCCACAATGTTTATAGCAGCCTTATTTATAATAGCCAGAAGCTGGGAGGAACCCAGGTATACTTCAACAGAGGACTGGATACAGAAATGGTGATAGATTTACACAATTTCTACTAAGCTATTAGAAACAATGACTTCTATGCCACCAGGAAGAGCAGAGATACAGGGACGCAGACCTGGTGAGACTGCGCTGTGAGTAGTCAGGACTCGAAGAGGTCTGTGAGTGCATGGAAAGCAGCACCCTCCCACCCAATTGGTTCAGGGGAATAGGAACTCTGCCATAGGGACTCAGTTACCACCCTGAGGGACCTTGTGTGAGAACCAAACACTCAAGTCATCTGCCACCACCAGGAACAGCAAAGATCCAAGGACACTGGCAAGGTACACTGGAGAGACAGGAACCAATCACTGACAAGAAGATGGCAAAAGGAAAGTGAAAGAACTTACTCAATATAAATCAAGACAACTTGACAACACCAGAACCCAGCCCTCTCATCACAACAAACAGTGGAATGCCAAAAACTACAGGAAAAGAAGACTCAGACCGGAAATCATACCTCAAGATGATGATAGAGATCCTTAAACAAGAACAGGAGGAAAAGCATAAAGAAATAGAAGTTTTTAAAGAGGAAACAAGAAAAACACTCAAATCAAAGAACTAGGGGAAAACAGAAACAAAGAGATGAAGGGATTGAAGAAGGAATTTAAAATGGAAATGGAAACAATAAAGAAAACACTAAAAGAGACAACTGTGGAGGTAGAAAACCTAAAAAAGGAAATAAGTAGTCACAGATTCAAGCATCTCCAACAGACTACAAGAGATGGAAGACAGAATCCCAGCGGCCGAAGAATACATGGAAAACATAGACAAAACAGTCAGAGAAGAAGCAAAAGCCAAAAAGCTCTTAACCAAAAATATCCAGGAGATCCATGACACAATGAGAAGGCCAAACCTAAGGATGATAGGAATAGAAGAGGGCAAATAATATCAACTAAGAGGCACAGTAGATATTTTCAAAAAAAAATCATAGAAGAAAACTTTCCTACCCTTAAGAATGAGATGACCATGAGCATAAAAGAAGCCTACAGAACTCCAAATAAAGTGGACCAGAAAAGAAATTCCTCCCAACCCATAATAGTCAAAATGCCAAGTGCCCAAAGCAAAGAAAGAATACTAAAAGCAGTAAGGGAAAAAGTTCACATAACATATAAAGGCAGACCAATCGAGAATCACACCTGACTTCTCAACAGACACTATGAAAGCTAGAAGATCCTGGACAGACATCAAGCAGACCCTAAGAGAACACAAGTGTCAGCCCAAGCTGCTATACCCAGAAAAACTCTCATTCACCGTAGATAGCGAGACGAAGATATTCCAAGACAAAACTAAATTTACACAATATCTGTACACAAACCAAGCATGACAATGAATTATAGGTGGAAAACCCAATACAAAGAGGGAAACTACATCCTAGTAAAAACCATAAAATACTGAAGCAAGAAAACCAAAAGAAAAAAGACACACAGGCACAATTCTACCTTAAAAGCAAAAATACCAGGAAACAGCAACCACTATTCCTTAATATCTGTTAACATAAATGGACTCAATTCCCCAGTAAAAAGACATATGCTCTCAGACTGGATACATGAACAGAATTCAGCATTTTGCTCATACAGGAAATTCATCTCAGAGACAAATACAGACACTATCTCAGAGTAAATGGTTAGAAAAAAAAAAAAAAAAAAAACAACTGCCAAGTAAACGGCACCAAGAAACAAGCTGGAGTGGCTATTCTAATATTGAATAAAATAGATTTTCAAACAAAAGATATCAAAAAAAGATAAGGGAGGACACTTTTTACTCATTAGAGAGAAAAATTGTCAGGAGGAACAAATACAAGAGCACAGACATTCATAAAAAAAAAAAAAACCCTACTAAAACACAAAAAATACATTGTACCCCACACAATAATAGTGTGTGACCTCAACACCCGACTCTCATCAATGGACAGATCATGTAAACAGAAACTGAACAAGGACACTGTAAGACTAGCAGAGGTTATGAACCAATTGGAATTAATAGACATCTACAGAACATTTCATTCTAAAACAAAAGAATACATGTTTTACTCAGTACCCCACAGCAACTTCTCCAAAATTGACCATATAATTGGTCACAAAACAAGCCAAAATAGATATAAGACATTTGAAATACTCTCATACAGACCTATCAGATCACCATGGTCTAATGCTGGTCATTAATCACAACAAAGACAACAAAAAGCCCAAAAGCACATGGAAAATAAAAAATGCTCTATTAAATGATAGCATGGTCAAATAAGAAATAAAGAAAAAAATTAAGGATTTTTTAGAATTTAATGAAAATGAAAATACAACATACCTGAACATATGGGATGCAATGAAACCAGTACTGAGAGGAAAACTCACAGCTCTGAGTGCTTCCAAAAAGAAACTGGAGAGAGCATACAATAACAACTTGACAGCATAGTTGAAAGCTCTAGAAAAAAAGGAAGCAAATACACCCAAGAGGAGTAGACAGCAAGAAAAATCAAACACACAGCAGAAATTGACCAAATATAAACAAAAAGAACCGTTCAAAGAATCAACAAAACTAAAAGCTGGTTCACTGAGAAAATTAACAAGATTGATAAACCCTTAGCCAGACTAAATGAATCAAACAATCCTATTAAAAGTGGGATACAGAGCTAAACAAAAGGTCCCAATTAAGGAATATCAAATGGCTGAGAGGCATCTAAGGAAGTGCTCAACATCCTTAGTCATCAGGGAAATGCAAATCAAAACAACCTTGAGATTCCACCTCACACCAGTCAGAATGGCTAAGATCAAAAATTCAGATGATAGCAGTTGCTGGCGAGGATGCAGAGGAAGAGGAACACTTCTCTACTGTTGGTTGGGTTGTAAACTGGAAATCAGTCTGGCAGTTCCTCAGAAATTTGGACCTGAAGAACCAGTTATTCCACTTCTGGGAATATACCCCAGAGATGCTCTGACATACAAAAAAGTCACATGCACCACAATGTTCATAGCAGCCCTATTTATAATAGCCAGAAGCTGGAAAGAACCCACATGTCCTTCAGTAGATGAATGGATAGAGAAATTGTGGTACATTCACAGGATGGAGTACTACTCAGCTATCAGAACCAATGATTTTATGAATTTCATTCTGCGTGAAGTAACCCAGTAACAAACAAATAGACATAATATGCAGTCACTGATAATAGGATACTAACCCCAGAAAGCTCTGAACACCCCAGAAAGAACTCACAGACTATATGAAGTTCAGGAAAAACAAAGGCCAAAAATTAAAATTAAAATAATTATGCTCAATCTTTACACACCAAGAAAACTTTGACTATTTCCAGGTTATACCTTATTGTACATGTACTTTATTCATTTTCGTTGTAACTAGTAAAACTTTAATGCATACTATCAAACCTTTAAAAAATCAAGTACTGACAAAAATGTATTCATATACTTTTATGCAAAAATTCTTTTAAATTCTGTACATTTATCTTTTTTTTAAAAAGTTGTTGAATTTTATAAAGGTGGGCTTTGAAAACCTACAGCTATATTATTAATATATCATCTCTTGAAAAAAGAGGACATGCGGCTTGAAAGTTTACTTGGGTAAACTAAAAGCAATAAAGAGAGTCTCTGGTGACACATTCCATAGTGGGACTATTCTTCAATAGTTTAATGAATTTCCACTCTTCTTATGTTGCCTAAATTTGGTCTGAGATTAGGGCAGAAATTTTCATAGTTGTCTAGTTGGACCAGCACTGAAATTAGTCACCAAAGATTCCTATGCATTACTTACAATAGCAAATATTAACAACATGTGAAATCTGCCTTCTAGGAAGCCAGCTAAACTGAAGTAGAGTCCTCTATGGATTACCACACAGGTACTAAAAATTATGTGTTCAAAAATGTTTTACAGTTAGAATACATGAATATTCACTGATGGAAAATGTAGGAGAAAAAACTTCATGTACTAAAAGCCTAGACATCTAAACCATGATATAAAGACACAAGAATTGGATGCCACATTGACACCCCATTGATTATTTACTAGTGGCACTTGTATCCGTAACCAATTCTCCTCAAGATTAAAAAAATAGGACATTATAGAAAACATCATACCTCACCTGATCTAAGGAAAAATAGAAATTATAGAAACTAGACAGGAGGAATTATGGACAAATTCTTCAAAGAGTCTCTTAAAGCTACCATACCGGCCCCCTTCCCAGTTTCCCTCTCTTCTTTTTTTTCCTTCCTTTTTTTTTTTTTCAAATTCTGTGACTGTTTCTGTTAGGTAGCCCAAAATACATTCCCTACTGTAACTACATTTAACCCCTGATTTCTGTAGAAGTGCCTCTGTACATTTATGTGCTCAAGTATTCATTCTTAGCCAGAGAAATTAAGGTTATTTGAATAGCAGCCCTATTGAGAAATTGTGGAAGGACGTACTAAGTATGTAAATTAATGATAGAATACATACCTAATATATGTAAAACCTGTGTTAAATCTCCAGACAAAAAAGGACCAATAGAAGTAACATTTTCTTAAAATAAAACATTGCTTATTACTGAAGAATAAAGGCATGTTGGTCATATTAAAAGATAATGCCTTAATAACTGTAATTACAATAGACTGAATACTTCATACTCATCAACATCCCTGCTTGATACAGATGCTTGCATTCTAACCTCAGTTTACTTGGATGGGAATGATTGTTAAGAATTGTTCCATCTCTAACAAAAATGTTTAGAATACCTAGATTGGAAATGTAGTTTGTGGCTGATTACATATGATTATTTATAGAGTGATCAACTCCATAAATTTGACTCTTAGAATGTATCATTAATGGTAAAGTAGTATATTGTGGTGCTGTTTCAATTCACTACCACAGGACCAGAGCATCTTTGGGCTAAGGATTGAGCTCTAGTACCTATTTCCTTTGATCAACATTTTTGAAGCTCCAAGAACAAGGAAAATAAAATGTGTCACTCTTTGTTAACCACTAGAAATGATCAAATAAGGGCATTTTAGAAACATATGCTCTTCTCTGGAATAATTTTTAAATGTATTTCATGCACAATTAATTTGGATATTGAGATTAAAACACAGTATTACGATAAAGTACAGTTCAAATTGTCATTGTGAATAAACACATAAAATCAGTTATATATGTGGATCTCTTTGTCCCCCAAATGCTAAGATACTCTAGAATTATTAAATTCTAGTGTAATGAGTGAAACTTGTTTCACATTTTTTCTTCTAACCATCTCATGCTCTATGCCATGAACATCTTATTTTTTTACTGTATAGACCAATATTAAGTTTTGCCACTAATGCTAGTCTTGTTTAGTGCAAGTAGATATGCAAAAATAAATTTTATTTTGCATAAGTACTGCACACTAACTGATTTCCCCATAGAGGGTAGACAGGTGAGAAGTCTAGAGGAATGAAGAATGAGTGGAAATATGCAACTGCCACAGTGGCGGGGCATTAGTGAAAACCTCCAAAAATTCCTGAGAACTCTGATGGGAGAGCCTCCCAGGAAGCAATGGAGATGAGATTAGCTGAAATGCCCAACAGTGGAGAGATAGAACCTGCAGGAACAACCTCTTGTAGATAGACAGGGCCTCCAGTGGAGGGATAGGGTAACAAATCTACCTTCAAAAATTTGACTCAGAATTGTCCCTGAATAAAAGAAAAACAGGAACAAATATGGAGCAGATTGAAGAAGAGGCCATTGGGTGACTGGCTCAATTTGGGATCTATCCCATGGGTGGGCATGAAACCCTGACACAATTGCTGATGCTACATTGTGATTGCAGACAGCAGTCTAGCATGGCTGTCTTCTAAGAACCTCTATAAGCAGCATACTGAGACAGACAAAGATATTTAAAACGAACCATTGAATGGAAGGTGGAATTGTTATGGAAGAGTTAAGGTAAGTATTTAAGGAGCTGAAAAAGATGGCAACACCACACAAAGATAAACAATACCGAATAACTTGGGCCCCTGTAACTCCAAGAGACTAAGCCAAGAAACAAAAAGCATACATAAGCTGTTTCATGACCCCTGGAACATATTTAGCAAAGGATTGCCTTGCCTTACCTCAATGGGAGAGGATGGACTTAATCCTGTGAATTTGTCTTGATGCTTCATACAAAGGGACACTAGAAACCATGATCTGGGGGTAGGTGGGTGAGACAGTGGGGTTGTGACAAAAGTTTCAGAGGCAAAGGGAAGAGCAATGGGATGAAGCACTCTTGGACAGGGAACTAGAAAATGGAGCAACATTTGCAGTGTAAATAAATATGTAAGTGGATCAAAGATCTCCACATTAAACCAGATACACTGAAACTATTAGATGAGAAAGTAGGGAAAACCTTAGAACACATAGGTACAGAAGAAAATTTCCTGAACAAAACACCAATGGCTCAAGCTCTAAGGTCAAAGATTAACAAATGGGACTTAATGAGATTGCAAAGTTTCTGTAAGGCTAAAGACATCGTCAAGAAAACAAAACAGCAACCAACAGAATGGGAAAAGATCTTTACCAACACCACATCAGATAGAGGCCTAATATCCAAGGTGTACAAGAAACTCAAAAAGCTAGACACCAGAGAATCAAATAACCGTATTAAAAAATGGGGTACAGAGCTAAACAAATCATTTTCAGTTGAGGAACACCGAATGGCCGAGAAACATCTGAGGAAGTGCTCCACATCCTTAGCCATCAGGGAAATGCAAATCAAAACAACCCTGAGATTCCACCTCACACCAGTCAGATTGGCCAAGGTCCAAAACTCAGATGACAGCAGATGCTGGCGAGGCTGCGGAGAAATAGGAACACTTCTCCACTGTTGGTGGGGTTGCAAGCTAATACAACCACTCTGGAAATCGGTCTGGCGATACCTCAGAAAATTGGATATAGTACTACCTGAAGACCCAGCTATTCCACTTCTGGGCATATACCCCAGAGACACTTTAATACACAACAAAGATACATGCACCACAATGTTCATAGCGGCTCTATTTATAATAGCCAAAAGCTGGAAGGAACCCAGATGTCCTTCAGAAGATGAATGGATACAAAAATTGTGGTACATATACACAATGGAATACTACTCAGCCACCAGAAACAATGACTTAACCAAATTCTTAAGAAAATGGCTGCATCTAGAGAATATCATCCTGAGTGAGATAACCCAGTCACAAAGAACAGACATAATATGCAGTCACTGATAGTGGGATGCTAACCCCAGAGGCTTGCACTCCCCCAGAAACAACTCACAGACTGTATGAAGTCCAAGAAATAAAGAAAACAAAAAAATATACATATATTTGCAAAACAAGAAGACTTTGACTATTTCCATGTTGCATTTTGTTTTGCGTGTACTTTACGCTTATTGTAACTATTAGGTTTTCAATGCATACTGTCAAGCCCTTGAAAAAAAATCAAGTACTGACTAAAAAAATATATTCACATGGTTTTATGTAAAAATTATTTTAATGTCTGAAAAAACAGTACTGACAAAAAATGTATAATTTTAAGCAAAAAATATTTAAAATCTGTACATTTATCTTTGTTTTGTAAAATAAAGTCATTTTAAAAAAATAAATAAATAAATAAAACAATAAGTGTGTGTGTGTGTGTGTGTGTGTGTGTATGTGTATGTGTGTGTGTATGTGTGTGTAAGTGTGTGTGTGTATGTGTGTGTCTGTGTGTGTATAAATTTTCTGACTTGAAGAATGTATTTCTTAAGAACAATGAGTTATTTAAAATACCAGAGCCCTTTAGGCTCTTTCAAGCTTTCACCACTTATAGACATGAGAAAACATATTTCATATGTCATATGTGGTCATTTACCTACTTCAAAGGGAAAAATTGAAGCTAATTATCAGGTAGTTAGATATAGATTTGTGTGAGCAGAAAAGAAGAAAAATAGCCCCTCCCCACACACACCTTATCCCATCAAACTCTACCTATGGTCGTTTTGCACAATTCTTATGTGGGAAGTTTGCTAGCATTAGGGTTTGACATCTGTTTTACCCCAATAGTGGCTGTATTTCCTCACCATTAGTACATCCATGGCAACATTTCCCATTAACGATCAGACTAGTTCTTGAGCTTTCTTGATAGGAGCCCATATGGCCTTGTAACCAGTTTACTCTGCCTTTTTCAGTCCACTCTGATAGCTCCATATCAGGTGTTGTACTTTTCAATCCCCATCGCCCAGCTGCTAAATTTTACCCTCAGTCACCACTTTCCATTCCCTGAAACTGCAGTATTAAAGAGTCCCAGCTTCCGGATTCCTGTTTATTGTACAACTGATTTTAATATAATATTTATCATTCACTGCCTATACCTTAAGACATCTATTGCTTGTCTGATACTTCATCATTAGATTGGTCGTAGTTCATATTTCTTCTCTTCTGACCCCTTTAGGTGTGGTTGGGAAGACCATTCAGTGTTTTGATCTGTTTTCAATTTCTATGGCAAAGTACATGAAACTAGGTAACTTATAAAGAGAGGTTTGTTTAGCTCAAAATTATAGAGATTTGGAAATTCAAAATATAAAGGCCCCATTGATGGAGGTTCCATGCTACATTGTAACAGAACTTAAGAATGGGAATAAAACAGGCACAGGCAGAAGAGAAGAGAGTAACTTTCTTCCTTGTGCCTTGTAATAACTTGCAGTCAGTAGACAACATTCTAGTGAGAATTAGAGCATATGAACAACATAGACATCCATCCCATCACAGCCATAGAAGTAGGCAAATTTCCACCTAAGTTTAAGAGCAGACAAAGCATGTTCAAGATACAACATGCAACTAGCTGTGATGCTATGGGAATCCTTGCAATTTTTCTGGGAACCTTATTGAATTCTAATTCAACTCAGAAAATTATAAGCACTAGGGAAAAAAAATTATCCTAAGAACAATTCAAATCTGCGTTTTTCTCACCAGTGTGGGATTCCAGTTGTCTCAACTCTGCCATTATTAATTAACTTTGCCTGATTTACAGAGAGTGAGCACTTATATAAGCACCACTATTTGAATGACAAAGCCAAAAACAATACAGTGGAAGATGGAAAGGACACATTTCCTTGAGTCCATAAATGTGGTAATGAAAAAGAAAATTAACATGGAGAGTTTAATTTAGCATGAAGCCAGAACAAGACTTCAATGTGAGATGTTGTTATTAGTTTGAGTTCCAATTACTTCAGGACCATAGAAATGGTAAGATAACAGAATGCCCACTATAAAGATCATGAACTGGGAGAAGGAAAGCATATACACTGAGCTATACATGAAAGTGACAAGTTTTGAGCTCTTAATCAAACTACTATAGATTTTGGTGAAGAGATGCTGAGACTGTATGGGGATAGTAGAAACTCCTTTCTATCACATTAACCAATGTATTAATTTGCAGTAGATGCTACAATTAGAACATAAGAAAGAGCAAAAGTAATATATTACCCCCGAAGTCCTCAAGGCTGTAGAGATAAAAACCAAGATATTCCTACCAGGAAATATGGAGACAAAATTTGAACCAGATACTGAAGCAAAGACCATCCAGTGACTGCCCCATCTGGAGATCCAGCCCATATTCAGCTACCAAACCCAGACACTATTGCTGATCTCAAGAAGTAGATGCTCACAGCCAACAACTGGACTGAGAATTATATCCCCAATGGAAGAGTTAGAGAAAGGTTTGAAGAAACTGAAGTGGTTTGCAACCCTGTAAGAACATCAATACCAACCAACTAGACCTTTCAGGGACTAAACCACTCTCCAAAGAGTACACATGGATGGACCCAGCTGCATATGTAGCAGAAGATGACCTTGTTGGGCATCAATGGGAATAGAAGATCTTGGTCCTGCCAAGGCTTGATGCCCCAGTATAGGATAATTACAAGGTTGGGAAAGATGAGTGAGTAGGGGGTACCCCCATAGAAGTGGAGGAGGGGTCATGGAATAAATAATTTATGGAGGGAAAACCAGGAAAAAGAATAACATTTGAAATGTAAATAAGATATATCCAATAAAAATAAAAAATAAAAAAGGAATTAAAAAATAATTTAATAATAATTCATCAGTATTTTCCAGAAATTTTATGAATATGCCACATACTACATTGTGTTTAACAATATTCTCAGGTACTTCTTTCTAAATACTTCCATCCTTAAACTAGTTTTTGTTTTATTTCTATTTGGATTTTTTTTCTGAAGGTTTTATACATATGAAGAGTTTTTACTTTGAGAAATCCTAAAACTAAAACAAAATCCACAGAAAACAGATACTATGTTAGGAGAGTACTATTTACTATTTTTAGACTACAAATAACAACAGATGTACTTTTACCATTCTATAAAACAGGAGTTTCCTAACTGAAAAAAAAGAAAAAAAAAAGAAAAAAGAAAAGAAAAGAAAACATTGCTGCCATCTTAATTGATAATTTCATCAGAATTTACTGTTGGTCAATTGATCCCTTTATTCAATCAACAATTTTTTATGATTTCTTAAGGTATGACACAGTTTTAAAATATTCACAATGCAAAAATATTACTATCTAAATATCTTAACAGTATGATAAAAGATGGAAAATACTTGCTTCATAAAAACATAACTGTGGATTCCATTGGTAAGGCATTGCCCATATAGATTTTGGTGTGCCTTAGCCTAGACAGCTATTTTTCTTCCGCTGATGTAAGCTGTATACTTTGTGTTTAGGTTTCCATCTTTGATATGCTACCAGTGTGTTAAGGCCAGGCTATAAATTATTGGCATTCCCACTCTGTTTTAGCTTGACAACTTGAGTGGAATAAATAGTTAAAATGGTCCATTGGTTTCTTAGATGGAGGTAATAATTTCACACAGACTGGAGGTAATGGTGACATTGAGAAAAATTATCTGTTTTGGTGACTGTGCTATTTGGACAGATGGGTAGTGTTCAAGCCATAAAAACCCCATATAACTCCTCTCTACTCTCTGCCCAGGCAAAGATGGCCATAGACAGATAAACTATGAGTCAAGAAAAAAGATTTTTTCTTATGGAAACTGGCAGTTGATATCTCAAAAGCTTAAGATAAGGATGTCTGCTACGTGTAAGAACATTTTTCTTGGTGATTAATGTTACAATATTTAGAAAAAATCAAATTTAATTTGCCATTAAAAGGGGAATTTTCAACAGCGCCAAACCTCACCCAGAGTCAGGCGTGAAAAGCAGCCTGAGTAGCGGCGGTGAAGGGAACACGGGGCGACGGTGGTGACCCGGTGACAGCACGAGAGTTACTAAGTGTAGCAGTTGTGCATCATGCGTGAATATAAGCTGGTCGTTCTTGGCTCAGGAGGTGTTGGGAAGTCGGCTCTGACTGTACAGTTTGTTCAAGAAATTTTTGTTGAAAAATATGATCCTATGATAGAAGATTCTTATAGAAAGCAAGTTGAAGTAGATGCACAGCAGTCTATGCTTGAAATCTTGGATACTGCCGGAACGGAACAGTTTACCGCCATGAGAGATCTGTACACGAAGAGTGGACAAGGCTTTGCGTTGGTTTACTCCATCACAGCACGGTCGACTTTCAATGACTTACAGGATCTGAGAGAGCAGATTCTTCGTGTTAAAGACACTGAAGATGTTCCAATGATTCTGGTTGGTAACAAAGGCAACTTGGAAGATGAAAGAGTTGTAGGAAAGGAACAAGGTCAGAACCTAGCTAGACAGTGGAACAACTGTGTGTTTTTAGAATCCTCTGCAAAGTCCAAATAACTATTAATGAGATCTTTTATGACTTAGTGCGGCAAATTAACAGAAAAACCCCAGTGCCTGGGAAGGCCCGCAAAAAGTCATCATGTCAGCTGCTTTAATGTACTGGATGCATTGTAGCTCTGAGCCAGTTCTGAAGAACTATTGCCCCATTCAACAGTGCCAGCATTCCAAATTTGTTACCTTACCAACATCTTCAATGGACTTTCCTGTGGTAGTTCCTTGCAAGAGGCAGATGAAAGCTACTCATCGGTTTGCACATTCTAATCACTTTCCAGTATCACGAGAGATTTTTCCTTATATAATAGCTCTAGAGTATGCAGCTGGTAAAACCAAAGGCTACATCCAGTGTTACTGCTAAGAGACATTCTTCATCCACCAATGCTATACATGTATGAAAATGGTGTACTGTATACTTTAACACACACCTTACTTTGTATTGGAGAGTACAATAATGTAAATCCTAAAAGTACCACTATTTCAGCATAATAAAAGAAAGTGCAAAGGGCTCCTATATAGACTACTCCAGATAACTTTGCTTCTTTGATACTTGTAGCTTATTGTAACTTTTTTTAAATTCAAGGTCATTATCATTGTATTATACAAAATAAGTGCTTTTATTAACACAGCTATATAGTTTTTTTTAATTTTTCAAAAACCTGTGGAGACAGTGATCTTGCCTTTAAAACATGATAGTCCTCTCAGTATAATGTCTTAGATTAAAGACTTTGCCTTATTTTATCTGTTGGGAAGGAAATGTCCAGACTTTTCAAATCTTCTTATTATATGTTTCCTTTTTTGTTTACATAGGGAACAATGTTTATAGTTGTGTGTACAGTGGGAGTCTGCAACAAGAAGTGTATATTTTCAAATAATTTTTTAATGATTTAACAATTTTTGTAAATCATTTTCTGGCTTCTGCAGCTGTAGATTCTCACTGTGACTCCCTTGCTTGCTCATGCATCCGTGTGTCCGCAATACCAAACAGCATGTGCATCCGTGTGTCCACAATACCAAACAGCTCACACATCCATGTGTCTGCAATACCAAATATACAGGTTTAGTATCTTTGCCTGTTAGTGATTGTTTCCCATGTGTAACGTTTTGGTTGAGGTGTTAAGTGGTGGACACGTGCTGTAGATGTGAATGTGGGAAGTAATTTTAATCATGTGTAATTTGTCACAAGGCCTGATCTGCACTATTGCTGTTTTATTTAACAATGCCTTGTTGCTTTGTATGCATTAACGTTCAGGTGTACAGATTGTGTGTCCACCCAACAGGGAGCCACAGTATTTAAATTGACCAACCTGATGTTACAACAACTTTGAGGTGGTCAAATGTAAACTAAAGCCTTAATTAAAGTGATGCAATTTTGTATAACTTAGCATCCGTAGTTCAATAAATTTGGATTGACGTGCAAGGGCTTGCATTATATTAAAAAAAGTGGAATTTTCATGTAAATATCTTCCGTCAAATTTAGCAACTATAAACTTCTCTATCAAATTCAGTTGTTTTCTCCGGACAGAAGAGAAACCATTCCCTGAGTATGCTTTTCTCATATGATAACCCAGTTAATTTCCAAACTATATAGATATTTTGTTATTTCTAAACATAAAAACTTTTATAACTGTATAAACTTTTATTAAGACAAACATCATTCCAAATGGCTAGCTCTTAGGGCGTTACCCACACAATTACAAGATGAAGATGAGGAACATGTTTTTGTTTAAAATTTAGACCTCTGGTAGATCATTGCCACACAGAGAAGACCTGTTTTTATCTTTTATATGGAAGTTATCTCTTGGCATCTGTAAGGCATAAACCAGAGATAATAACTATCATAAAAATTATGAGAGTGCTTTGCAAAGCATCATTCCATTTTGAGTATGGAAGCAGAATTCGTGAGTTTAGGCACTTACTAAGTAAGACACTACCACTAATACTTTTCTTACAAGCAGTTAAATATTACATCAACTAACCAAAAGATCAGGCCAATTCTTAAGTAAATTACTTGAAAATAGTTAGAAAATCTCAATTAGAAGAATTGGAAAGATAAATTCTGTTTCAAAATTTCCCATTCAGCATAAGATGAATCACTTTAAGATCCATTAAACATTGAATTAATAAGTGTTAAGGGGTCAAGTTAAAAACTATAAATGACTTTTAAAAAAATTAAGCAGTAAAACTCAAGGTTAATAATGTCAAAGTCACTTATGGGATGTTTACTTGCAATGGTGGTGCATAGGTATGCTTCCTTCAGACACTCATGCTCCAAACATCATTGTGGATGAATGGTCATAACCAAATAAATAACCCAACAGGTAAAGAGCATCCTGGGTGCTGTTGGTCTACAAAATATGGGGCTGTTTCTGAAAAGTCTGTGCTGTCTCTCTTCAGATACCATGATGACTAAACTCAAGAATTATACATTCCTAGCTTTAGCAATTTATTTTTGCCAAAAGAATTATAATTCCCAGCATCAAAAGGCTTTAAAAGTGTTTTCTGAATATTAATCTTTCTTGAGGATTTTCTGCATATGCCAAATTAGATAATATGGTAAATGGATTTGAAAAGAATAAATCCAAAACACATTCGCATTAATGCTTTCTAATTTCCTGAGAACGCTTCCCTGGTTAATTGTTAGATAGCCCATAGTAAGCAAGTTATCAGTTAATTGCTGGTAAATGCACTGTGTATATTACTTTGGTCTTTAATTGGCTACAAGTTTTTTTTTCTCACTAAATGCTAATTTAATTGTTTAAATAAATAAGGCCATTTTGGAAAATTGTTTAATAAAATACAAATTCTATTTGCAATTATGATTGATTTTTTTAATCAATAGGCTTCAGAGCTACAGCTATTTCTTCTTTTAAATTATGGAAGTTAATCATAGCAGGAAGTATGAGCAATAGAGGAATACTAGAGAGAAGAAATGTACAATGCATTTTATATAAAAGAGAAAAAGGAAAAAGAAGTAAGGGAGACTTACCTGGAGAAGGGTGAGGAAAACAGGGAGAGGGAAAAAGAAGGGAAAATACCAAGAAGAATGTGTAAAAAAATTCATGGGAAATTTTATTGTATTTATGCCTACTTAAGATTATATTAACACAGTAGTATATAAATGCATATTTTAACTGAACTTTTCTCAGTTGGGGCAATATTTACCCCTATCCCCAATCATTGCCTATTTAACAAAATCCAATACCAGGCATAGAAAATATTTTTTCAAGTTATTGTTCATAAATTCTACGAAATTCCAAAACAAGATAGGCTATTGTCATTACCATGTTGCCTTTGAAAAGAGGAAGTAACCCTTTTGCTGGAGATACCACATATTTCTGACATAGGGTTTGAAGGAATAAATCTAGATCTTATCTGGAAGCCTCCTCATAGAGGGCTAGCTCTAATAGTTTTAAAAGTAGACATGGAAGCTGTCAACAAACAAAAGCAATCAATGGTCCTATCCATCTATAATGCCAATAAATCACAACAATGACCTGTATAATAATATAGACTGAAAAGTACAATAGTGGCACTTATATCCTGGGAGTAGCCAAAAGCTACATAATTGGCCTTAGATCCACTTACTGGGATGTGATTCATGCCTGGCAATATAGGTTTAGCCAACTACCAGCAGATAGTAAGGTATAGAACCTAGAAGACAACCTATTAGTGACACTTTCTCAACAGTATAATCTCTCTCCACACTTTAAATACTCATCCTAATACCTACAAAGAATTGTGGATATCATCCCACATCAAAGAAGCCTTGTCTTGCAGTTCGTGGAGACCACTACATAAAATCACTACTGGCCTGTCAATAAAATCTGATGGCCAGTGAGCTGAGCCAGGATTAGAAGGTGGGGCATCCTACAAAAAGAGACAGGGATTCTGGAAGAGACAGACAAAAGAAAATTTTTATCCCTAGACTCGAAAGAGCAGAATATAAGAAACCTGAAACTGAGGAGAGGTAACCAACCACGTGACACACATAGACTAGGATTAAAAAGTTACAAGCTAGCCGGGAAACAAGCCCAAGATTATGGTTTAGGCATTTATTCATAAATAAATAGCCTTTGAATCATCCATCAGGAATTGGGGCACAAGTGAAAAGTCTGCGTTTATAATTGGCATCCAATGTGTTAGTCAGAAATCGAAGCTATAGGGTCCCATAAGTTCGCAATGCCAAGCACAGAAGCGGCAGCTCCTACGCAGGAAAAGGTGGTTCCTTAGCAACCAGTTTCTTAATGAAAGTCTGGTGCTTATGGCTCCATTAACACACACACACACCCCACCACCACCCCCCACGCACACGCACATATACCAGCTCAGCATGGGTGGTCATCCAATATCTTGGCCTCAGGAGCCTGCTGACCGTCAGCCCCGAATCAGAAGTTTGGCATAAACTAGAAAGAGGCAGCATACCAGTCTAAGTCCAAAATCAGGCTGGACTGTCTCTTCCCTGTGAGAGAAAGGGCAGGGTGAGGCTAGTCATAACTCTTGACACAAAAGTCAGACAAAAACAGACAAAAAGAAATCCAAACACAAAGAAAAAAGGAAACTGGATACAAAACATCATGGAAAGATATAAATAGTTTAAATTAAACAATTAAAGTTCTTAAAGAGAGAATTAAGTAAAATGATAAAAGCCACTAATATGGCAAAGAATTTAGAGAAAATTAAATGCCTAAAAAGTTATTAAGTTTAGAAAGCAGTAAGAGAAAATAAATTCACACAGAAGATAAGTTTCCACAGAATATATATATATATATATATATATATATATATATATATATCATAAGCAATCTCTGAAGAAAGGAGAGAGATAAAGAAATGTAAAATCTCCATAGAATGGAGATAGCCACTTAAGGTTCCATATCCCCCATTGCTAGGAGTCTCAATTAGAGTCAACCTCATAGACTCCTTGGAGCCTTCTCCATCCCAGCTCTCTACTCTGCCGTAGAGGCCTCTCTCCAGCAACTAAACACACAACCATCGATTTTTGTTACTTTTCCTGACCTCTCTCCCAGGTTCTTCCTATACCCTATGCTGCCCCCTTCGTTCCCATCCCTGTCTCCCACTGACTTCCCTTCCTCAATCTACCTCTGATAATTATTTTTATCTTCTGTTAGAGATTCAAACATTCTTCCTTGGGCCTTCTTTGTTATTTGGCTTCATCGGGTATGTGGGTAACAGACTGAAGAAATAGCCAACCAATGACTCACCCAGCTTGATAGCCAATCCCTGATATTATTAATGATATTCTGTTATGCTTGGAGATAGAAAAATAGCATTAACTGTCCTCTGATTGGCTCCACACAGCAGCTGACTAAAACAGATGCAGCAAAAAATCACAGACAAACATTAGATGGAGCTTGGGGAAGAATTGAGGCATCCATAGGGAATACAACCTCCACAAGGAGACCAACAGATTCAACTAGCCTGGACACTTTGGGGCTCCCAGAGATTGAACCATCAATCGAAAAGCATACATTGGCTTGATATAGGCACCCTGCACATATCTAGCAGATGTGCAGCTTGTTTTCATGTGGATCCCCCAACAACTAAAGCAGGAACTATCTATGACTCTGTTGCCTGCCTGTGAACCCTGCTCCTCTAACTAGGCTCTCTTGTTTAGCCTCAATATGAGAGGATGCTTTTAGCCTTTTAGTGACTTAATGGTCAGTGTGGGTTGGCACCCAGAGGGGGCCTCCTCCTTCTCAGAGAAAAAAAAGGGGAAGGGAATAGTAGAGCTATATAAGGTAGTGGCTAGGAAGAGATGGGGACTGTGACTGGAATGTGAAATGAATAAATAAATTAATAGAAATTTAAAAACAGAAAAAAAGGAGAGATATATATCCCCTTAGATCCCCATAGACTCATGTGTTTGAACAAGTGTATGGGGGCCAGGGAGTGGAATGTGATGGTTTGTATATGCTTAGCCCAGGGAGTGGCACTGTTAGAAGGTGTGACCTTGTTGGAGGAAGTATGTCACTCTGGGTGTGGGTGTGGAGACACTCTTTCTAGCAGCCTGAGGATTCTTAGTCAGTCCCTGGCTTCATTTGAATGAAGATGTAGATCTCTCAGCTCCTCCTGAACCATGTCTGCCTGGATGTTGCCATGTTTCTGCCTTGATACTGGATTGAACATCTAAATCTGTAAGCCTGTCCCCATTAAATGTTTTCTTTTACAAGTCTATTCATGGTGTCTATTCACAGCAATAAAATCCTAACTAAGACACCACACATGAAAATAATTAAGAATACTAACAAAACAAGTATCATGAATTGCTTATACCTCTGCATGGAAATAGTTCTGAGCCTCGCTAAGACATGACAATGTTTCCAGCTAGGACTCTAAAAGCATAACCAGTAAATCTTGTTGGCTACAAAATTCCCAGGACTTATAATGCCATCCTTTTAAATGGCATGAATAAACATTTACATTACAGTTATAGTCCAAATTAGCTTATAAAAGAAATACAAATGGTTTACATTTTTAACTATAGAGCAGAGAATCTTTAGTTGATTGTACATACCAAACATTCCATATATATGTTAATGTAGAAATGTGTATTACCTGTGAAAGTTCATATGTTTAGAGAAACTAGTGAAGTTAGAGTGGCTGTAAAATGATTCACCCTGAGGCACACTAAGAAACTAAAATATATGTATTTCAGGATCCTATTTGCTCCTGCCACAAACTGCCTCAATGATGTTTCCTCAAAAAACCTGCATCCAAGACAATTTCAAAATGGCTACCTAGATCATCCAGTTTCACAGATTTCCCACCCAGGACTTCATTCAAGCCTTATACTTTCTCTGAAAACAGAAACTGGACAAATGTTACAGTTACTTTTTCAAAGACTGGCCAACATTCCACTTTTCTTTGGGTCCCCAATAGAAAAGGAAACACCCTAAACTGCAAGACCAATTTTAAGAAAATAATACCTCATCCCCCAAAAGTGAAGTTGGCACATTTTGGTCTTTCAGTGGATGAATTGTGGAAGAAAACAAAGATGGTTAAATTCAAGGATTTTTTTTTTCTCTTTGTTTTTTTTTTCTCTCTTATATTCTTCTTTCTCTCCCATTGTAAGTTAGGGAGAAAACTGAGGAGGAAGAATGTAGGAAAAAGTGGGCACATAGAAATCATAAGTTAAAGGGCAGATTATTGAATCTACTGTTAGACCAAGTGCAATTTACCAGCCAAATATTTAACTTATGATATGAACTTTGTATATTGATACTCACTTAAATTTACATTTTGTTAGAATACATTATATATATATATATATACATATATATATATATATATACACATTTCAACTCTTATTTAAGGTATTATACCTATGTAATTCTTTAAAACACAAAGTTGAGTTCTAGTACTTTTGAAATCTGCTTAAGAAATTATTTAAGATAATAATAAATTAAGACAATAATCAATCAAACTTATGGACATGCTATATACTAATTTAGTTAATTACAGATACAAGATCCATTCAGCTTCCTATAGATGTTTCCAAAGTTAAGTAGCTAGTAGATAGGAAAGAGCAATAAATTCAGATATAGGATAGACGATAGATAGATAGATAGATAGATAGATAGATAGATAGATAGATAGATAGATAGATAGAGATAGAGAGAGAGAGAGACAGACAGACAGACAGACAGACAGACAGACAGATAGATAGTTAGATAGATAGATAGATTCTAAACTGGATAATTTAGAAGCAGGAAAGTCAACTGCGGAGCCTTGAAAGGACGAGACAACCAAATCCTTCAACATTCCTGCTTCATTAAAACATGTTAGGTATTCTGAGACAGGAATATGAAGATTGGGGCTCCAGTGACTCAGAAAAACTGGGTGATTCTCTAGGCATCCAGTGGTCTCTGTCATTTCTATGGAAGCTGCTAGCTTTGCACTTCCTTTATCTTCAAGTAATATTTATTCCTTCTCAGGACTCTGATTGTGTTGAAGACTAGATAGTTATAGTTTCAAAATTAACCTTAAATTGTTTAGGATTTGTGAAAATGATTTTATATTTAAGAAGATAATCTTGGGTTTATAAACTCAAGTTTTGATAAAAATTATATAAATACAGAACTCTCAACATGATATGATACGTTATGATATGATATGATATGATATGATATGATATGACATGATGATATGATAGATAGTAGAGTACTTTTTCCAATGTTAGTAATAAAATGCACTAGATATTGTAAATATAATTTTACTTGACAGGTTTTCATAATTTTTATTGGATGTAATTTATTGATTTTAGAGAAAGAGCCATTTATTGAAGTAAATGAGGGAGATGTAGGCAAAATCTCTCATCTACTGTGTGGAAGCATCACCTGTCAATAAAAAAAAAAAAAAAAAAAAAAAAAAAACTGATGGTCAATGAGCTGAGTCAGGATTAGAAATTGGAACAACTGGCAAAAAGAAATAGAATTCTGGAAGAGTCGGGCATGGGAGTATTTTTGCCTCAGACTTAGAAGATAGATGACTGAAACTGAGGAGAGGTATCCAAACACATGGCATATGTAGAATTGAATACATAGAATAGAATAAACAGGTTATATCAGGTATTAACTACTCATAGGAAAACCCAAAGCTATGGATTAGGCATTTATTCATAAACGTGTGTGACTCAGACTTGTTATTCAGGAACAGGAATGCAGGACAAAAAGCCAGTGACTACACTGGTCAAACAGCAGAGACCTGCTGACACTCATGAGTATACGCCAATAAATATACTTAAAATAAACCCTTATACCTATTACTCAGAAAACACTGTGGAAGATGGGGGTGGAAACAGTACAAGAGTCTGAAGACCTTCAGAACAGCTCTAGTAGGACAAAGATAGTCTTTTCAAAAAAAAAAAAATATATATATATATATATATATAATAAGTAATTTAAAAAAGCAAAAGAGAAGGTAAATCTCAAATAAGAAAGGAGGGAGGAACATGTAGTAAATAATCAAGATACAGTGCATAAAATTATTTATTTTATATTTTAAGTAAATGTTGACAAATAAAACCCTGTCTCCAGCAAAAAGAAAAAAAAAAAAAAGAAAAATAACTAAAGCAAAGGGACCTTTATGTTTTCTGGTAAAAGTTCTTCATTATAAAAGGGATGTAATTTCATAGAACTTGTGATCTCAAGCAAAAAACCGGTGAGAGTTTAGAGTAGTTGCCCACCTTTACACTCCAGTTTAAGAAGTGATATACTTTATGAAAATTTCAAAAAATATATATTCCTGCCTATTTTTGAAGAAAGAAAATCTAAAACATGATTTAATACTCTTTATTGTTTAACCCATCTGTACAGCAAAATATTAACTGTGTCTTTTAAAAATCAGCAAGGTTTGAGAACATGCCCAGAGTAAATGAGGCCCTAGGTTCAATATATGTCTCTCAGAAAAAATTCTTAAAATAAGATTATAAAAATTAAATAAACATAAATATTTACAAAAATTGCTTTATTTTAAAATTTTCATTAAATTTGTAATATTCAACTTCTTGGTTTCTAACAGTTCTCCTTTCAATAAAGTATTTATTGAGTTAAATGAAATCTCATGTTACATAGGTGAGCATTGTATTGACATGGCCTTTAAAAATTCATGTCCATTTCTGCCTTCCACTAGCAAGAAAAAAAGTCATAAAAATTTAAATACAAAGTAACTATTTTCAAGGCATCTCACAGAAAGAACAAATAATGTCAGAAATATTTGTTAAAGTATCTAAATTTGTGTGTTAACTCACAAATCTAAATAACACTAATTGTAGTAATCAAGCAATTTTCAATGTTTGAGATAAAATATTTTTGAATGATTGTACTGGTTATAAAATAATTCACTTTGTCTCTACTCTTGACATATATCAAGTCATGTTTACTGGAAGCATTAATTCAGCACCCCAGTTACCTTTGAATGGTGTGATCTTAGTTAAGACACTCTGTAGGCAAAAGAGATAAAAAAACAACCTCAATAAAACAAAGCTCTAAAAATAACAATAACTTGGAATACATGGCAATAATTTCTGATCATTTGTAAAGAAAAGATGAATATGAGTAACTCTCAGAGATTATACTTCATGGTAGAGCAATATAAAACTGAACCACAACAATCTCATGGTATAAATAGCATTATGCAAAGAGTAGATAGAGGAACTGAAGAGTTTAGAAGGAGCAATCAGAAATTCCTCAAACTGGGGTGTCTGAGGAATGGAAACATTTAAATAAAGTAGCAATCAGTATTATGATACCAGAAGTTGTAACCACACAACATTATAAAATTCTAAATATAAATTTAGTAATATATTGTAAGTTTATTTTAGTGATTATTTATTATTGAAAAATGTAAACAGGAATCTAATATGTTTTGGTCAAATCTACCCTCTTTTCCTCTCTTCCTATTTTTTTTTTTTTTTTTTTTTTTTTTTTTTTGTTCATCTCCCCACACTTTTCCATATAGATTTCATGGTCTTTTTTGGACTTAGATGGACTTTTATATTATTTTTACTCTTCTTTTTGCTTTGACAGAATAATCCTACCATATTCTCTAAGATTCCAAATAATAATAATTATAATAACATTTTACACACAGAGAGAAACTCATGAATTGCAACTGTGTCTGGACCTTCACCAATGGCTTCCTATGGCCTCTCAGAGTTAAGCCTGAGCTGCTCCTCACGAACCCTTCATTCCTCCAAAACCAGTACCAACTGGTGACTCTTACGTGTCACCAAGTCCAGCCACAGCACCTAGCACAACCTTGGCTATCTCTGGAATGCAGCTTCTTTGTGCTCTCAGGAAACACTTCCTAGAAGATTTCACCTCAATGTTTCTGGTCTCTTCTTAATCACCACTAATTTCTTAGCTTCAGCTGACCAGTATCAATAGTCCCAGTAATGCAAAGGTTTTGCTTTAGTGGTTATGGTATCTTGTTAATCATAGCTGATTCATATCCCCAGCCAACAAAAAACACAGAATCTTCATAATCAAAACAGCAACAGCCATGATCAGAGTCTTTAATCTTCCTTCTGAAATCTACAAGGCAGGCTTCTATCTTCTGCACTGTTCTCAACATTATCCTCCAAGCTCCTACAAAATAGCCCACAGAGCTCTTAAAATCCCAATGACTCTTCTAGCTCAAAGTTCCAGTGTCCTTCCACAGTTCTCCCCAAAACATGGTCAGTTGTCACAGGAATAGTTGCCACTATTCCAATTTGTCTTCGTCAGGGTTACTATTCCTGCACAACACATTATGACCAAGTAGCAAGTTGGGAAGGAAAGGGGTTTATTCAGCTTACACTTCCACACGCTGTTCATCACCAAAGGAAGTCAGGACCTAAACTCAAGCAAGTCATAAAGCAGGAACTGATGCAGAGGTCATGGATAGATGATACTTACTGGCTTGCTTCCCCTGGCTTGCTCAGCTTGCTTTCATATAGAACCCAGGACTACCAGCCCAGGGATGGCAACAACGACAATGGGCTGTGCCCTCCCTCCTTGATCACTAGTTGAGAAAATGCCTTAAAGCTGGATCTCATAGAGGCATTTCCTTAACTGAAGTTCCTTTCTCTCTGATAACTCCAGTTTGTGTCAAGTTGACACAAAACCAGTCAACACAATAACATTTTATATTTAACTCTAAAAAAGTAAATAATCCTTAGAAGTATGATTTTTTTGAGTTTTTCTTCATCATTCCTTTCTTAATAATCACTATTATTTGTGTAAATGTGTGTGCCCATATGTGAATAAGAAAAGGTATGACTGTGTGTGTGGCACACGTTCACCAGTGCACCTATCAGGTTCACAGGACAATTTATGGTCACAAGTAGAGCTGCCCAGCATAAACAAAGTTTGTTTAAAGTTTATGTTTTACAAAGTTAAAGAAAACTTGTTCTCCAGCCTTTCCCTCCCAAATGCGTATCCACTCCTAAATTAAGAAAGAATGCTGACAATTGCTGTACAAAACAAAGCCATGCTTTCTCATGTGCTCACCAGCTAATGAACCTTGAGACCAGCCCCAATAGATTTTCAGTAAAGCCATCCTGTACACACTACTGATGGTTCATACAAACTAGACTAAGGAGCATGGTCAAAATCATAATGTGATTACTCGTGCTCTTTATTGGATAAACTGTCAATTGTTTAATTTCAAGATCTAGAAAGCTTCAGTTCTCAATTTCATTTATCAGAGTTCATGGTTGCTAATTTTTAATAAAGATAGTTGCATCATTTTATAGTCTAACCAAAATTAAATGAAATCAAAATATCGAGAAAATAAAAATCATGACCTTGCTTCATGTGAGCTGGTAAAAGCCTTGAAGCAAGCTCAGTGGCTCATATTTGGTTCCAGTCCATTGGTCTGCCTGCTTCTACAATAAAGCACACTAAATTTTTTATTAGGTAGTGCTAAGGGAAACCATACCACCAGAAGACCAAAATACTGAATTATTCAAAGGCTTTTCATTTCAGGAAGTATTCCAGCTCAGGGTACCCTTGGGACTTGAGCACTTAATTACTAACTTTGATTGGATGCTTGCATCTCAGCTACAGGGGAAAAAATGTAGTGATGGTTAGTCAGTATTAATGCCTGACCAAGTCTATTGTTTCTGGAACAATAGGAAGAATCTTGCTAATGACAATTAGAAATCCTACAATAAGCTGTTGTATCAGTTTATATCTTAGGAGCTCTGTTTGTTTTTATTTCTGTCACCACATGTCCGCAGATAAATTTAAAATCTTAAAATGTTTTACAGTTTGGGCATTTACAAGGTCCAAAAGTAAAGAAAGTGAGATTGAAAAATATTTCTTCATAAAGTTATAAAAGTTATTTCTATGTCTTAATTTACAGATGTAGAAACAACAAGGTTCTATGTAAATATCAACCATAAAGCGACCCGTTTCTCTCCAAAGACAATTTTGTGACGATATAATCTCATCCATATTTTATGCTTTACATATTTTACTTCTGGCTTAGAGGTGATTCTATGGTGTTTTTAGGATACTGACCATCAATAACTTACACAATAAATTTATTTATGCTATAGACAAATTTGCAATCAATAGGCATTTGTGTTTGGTCGCTCTGTCCTTAGAGCTGGTGTAAGAAAGGAGCCCTTGTCTCTGAAGCATGACAGAGTGCAGGCTGAGCTCATGTAAGATTTGACTATCCTCAGCATCATGTCCACATAATTTGCAAGAGAAAAACTCTGTACCACATAGTGGTCTGGTGGTATTGGCTATCTGAAACTACGCTCAATGTGTTATGATACATCATTATGTATATTAAATAGTGTATACTTCATACAAAGTTTATCAAAACCATAATGTCCATCTCTAAAAAGAGCAAAAAAATACCTATCTCTACATTGGACAGTTCATACAAAATAGTTAGGTGTGAGTTTTACATTCATAAACAATGGGGAAACATTGGATCAGGAAGTTGTCTCCTAGGGTCTTAATGTTCAGGAAGATCACCTACAAGTTTTTGGCTTTCCTTATTGGCTCCTAGCAGAAACCTCACTTTCTGTTTCCATATTTCTTAAAGGACATACATTTCCATCAATATGTTGGACACTTTATAATTGTCATATACAATCTTGTTTAGTATTTTCTTTTTGAGTAAGATGGTATAACTATATATTTAATTTTAAAATATACTAAATTTTTATTAATTTTATACACTAAAAGTTTAATCAGGAGGTCAGTAGGCAGAAGCAGCTCCAGCAACCCAATCTTAGCAAATCTCAACAAAGATTTAAATTTTATAAATTAAAACTCCATTTTATATTAGACCAACCATGAAGCATCTACTCTGAGAACGTGCCACCATTCAAACTTAACCTAGCTGCTTAAATGGTTCATTTAAGACTTACCCCCTTAATCCAAGTTGATTTGAGTGTACCCTATACTTGCGCATGTCCAGAGATTTATATTAATTAATCTTCTGAATTTTTTCAATTTTATTGGACATTCTCTTTATTTACATTTCATTTACATGTTATATTCTCACACTCCCCTCCATTCTCCCCCTCAATTTGCTTCCATGAAGGTGCTCCCTCTCCTAATAACCCTCTCCACCTCAGTGCCTTGGCTGTTGATGATGTTATTCTTCCTATGAGGGTTGCAATCCCTTCAGCTCTTTCAGTCCTTTCTATAGCTCTTTTATTGGGGTCCCTAAGTTTAGTCTGATGTTTAGCTGCAAGCATCCTCATCTGTATCTGTATGACTCTGGGAGATGCTCTGAGGAGGTATGCTTGTCTGGTTCCTGTCAGTAAACACTTCTTGGCATCAGCAGTAGTGCTTGGGTTTTAAAACCTTAATTGTTTCATATGCTTCATTTTGTTGACTTAATAGATATTTATATTTACAATTTTTTCAAATATCAAATTGGTTTACTACCTGCAGTAATGAACACAGATGATGTAGTCATTAATGCAACTAAACTTTCTTCTTCAGAAAAGATTTCTGCTACTATGAACTTAAACTTACACACTAAATATTAGAGATCACATTGGTGCCACAATCATCACGGATGGTGAGTTACACACTAAGACAAATTGAAATTAAAACCAACTCAGGACCCTGGAGGCAAATCCTTCTTCTTCAGGGAAAGGAGCCTTTGCTCACATAAGCAGAATCCCCTATGTCTGTAGCATGATGCACACTGGATGTCCAGACATTGGGTGTTTACTGTTCAGCTGTCAGCTCACTGGAAACTCACTGATGCCTTTGGCAATCACTTTGCTATTTGTTGTGCTTAACAAAAGCTCAAGTTTTCACTTACAAAACTTTACTCCTTATAAATCTTAATGGTTCCTAATCTACTTTTCTGCAGTGTATGTAATGGGAATAGACCTGTAGTTCTTGGCCTAATAAACAACTCCTGTGTGAAATCAATTTGTTCACTCACTTTGTTCCTAATGCCCTCACACCTATCTTAAAGTCAAAATTTGGATCCAGAACTATTACTCCTTCTTGGATCATCTCTATGGCATCATTTTCCTTTAGTGTGGTGGTTCTCTTCCTGCTGGTTATGAGCCTTTAGGGGTTTGCCTGTCAAATATCTTGCATATCAGATATTTACATTAAAATTCATGACAATGGCAAAATTCCAGTTATGAAGTAACAATGAAGACAATTTTATGATTGAGGGTCACCACAGTGTTAGGAACTGTATTATAGAACCACAGTGTTAGGATGTTTGAGAATCACTGCTCCAGGAAAAGTTGTACCCTGAGAAAACTCACATGACTAACAACTTTCTCGTAAAAAGAGTACAAAAAAATTCATATTTAATTTTTATTACACAAATATATCTTTTTAAAATAACATTCTAGTTACAAAGACAATAGTTAAATGAGCTAAGATCTAGAAAGCAACTTCTCTAGCTTAAAATTGTGGGACTGGAGTACATACAAGCCAAGTATAGACAACAAAATAGCAGCATTTGGCTCTTACCAAATAATATTTCAGGTCAACAATGTAGAACACAAATACTTGAAGCAGCTTCTCAAGCAACTAATGGATCTTTCCTAATTTCTTACTTTGGTCCAACTAAGGTTTTGAACATCTACCTTCAATGTAATATGAAGGTATGCAACTCACAATTGAAGTAAGAGATAAAGAACATAAAGTTTGAGATGTAGGCAAATTTATCTACAATCTCTGAGAGATCACACAAGTAGAGTTAGACCATACAAGTATAAAAGCATCAGTACTACCAAGCCATAGGGTAAACACAAACTTAGACTATAGCTCCTGGGTAGCAGTTTAACTCTTTTGCTTTGATGTTCTAGAGATTATCATAAACTTCTTTGTCCTCTGGCATCTCATATATGTAACAAGATATGTGTTTTTTTTCTATCCCAAGATGCTCTTCTCCCATAACATATCAATAAGAAAATCAAATTGGTACAAGATTTGAAGCACAATACGCAGAAGATTCTGTTTATTTCCACAAATTACCCAATTCTTTCTTCTTCTGAGGCAAAACACAGATAGCATACTGAATATGTTAAAAATCCACGCTGAAGCATTCAGAAAGGGATAACCTAGCATGCTTCCCATTGTCTAATTTCAAAATGCATTTTGCTGCTCATTTAACAGAAAGGATCTTCCCCAGTACTGATGGACAGGAAAGGAAGTAGTTATCTTCCAAGCCTCCACGTGAATGGATTCCATGCATGGAGACAGTCAAGTAAGTCCTGCGTCCCGCCCAGTATTGTCAGTTTGATTAGTACTGCCAGGTGTCTCTGGTGGAGGGTCCTCATGATTTCCCTCATCAGAGACATAAGGCCACTGTATTTCACTTGTTGCCCCACAAAGAGCAATCTTCTTTAACTTTCCCCTTTGTTTTATCTTTTCTCCAGGTTGTGTATGTGACATTAGTAAACGCTGGGTCATGTAGGGAATGAGACTTTCCAGTAAATAACCAACAGGGAGAATCCCGACCACCGTTTACCCTCCTTCCCAGGAGGGCAATCAATTTTTTAAGAAAGAAGAAACAGAAGTTTCTTAGCAGATGTCAAGTGTTGTGCAAAACCTCTAAACATTTGTTAACCTGGTACATTGCTCTGTGCATGTACAGATCCTCGGATTGGAAAACAAACTAAGGTGGGTAAAGCACTATCAGAATATTGTAAGAGAGGAATTCACATCAAAGTTTCTCAAAAGTCACTTTTAAAAATAGAAGAAAAAAAATACAAAGTGCTTGTTCAAAAACAGAATAAAGGAAAAAGAACAAACTTTAGGTAAAGCTTTTATTTTTATTTTTCTTCCTTTCAGAGAAAGAGAGACACCCTGTGGATTTCAGAGAGAACCCAGCAGTGTTCATTTATCTTTTGTGATGTACAAAGGAGAATGTCATTGTTTAGGAAGTAGATCGAATAATAACTCTCAAAGACCTATTAGAAAGTTAGGTAACCAGCAAAGGTAGAAAAAGTTCTACAGTTATCTGAGTACAAATTCCACAGGGACACTTTTCCCATACTGTGAGAAAACTCTACAGTTACAATTTGAAAGTCAAAATCACTAGAAAGTCAGAGCTTTGAGGACTCATCTTTCCCCTATTGTCCTGAACATGTAGCAGGGACCCACTTGAAAGCAGAATCAAGGCAACTGATTCCACACACTGGGAAAGCAGTTTAGATTCCTCTCTCCCTTTGCCTAAGGAACTGCATGACAGCACCATTAGGGCACGAAACAAGGTAAATATACTTGCAATCATGTCTCAGGTTACGGATGTTTCAGCTTGATTTGAATCAACACTACAGAGAATAGAACCTGGTTTGAATCTGATCTCACCTGACACATACAAAGATGCAAGAATCGAAAGCAATTTAGTTTGGAGCTCCCTCTAGTAGTGCCTGGGAATTTGGTAAAGAGGGAGAGAGAGCAACCTATAGCCTGAAGGACAGAGAGGAAAGGACTTCAATACCAGGCACAACTGAAAAGGAGCCATGTGCTTCTGAGACCTATTTTGTAGTCTCGTCTGCAGCAATCACAAGCAGTGCTCACTTTGTGATTTAAATACTGTCCCCAGAGACCTGCAAAGGAAGGCAAGTACATACAAGCCATGCACCCCTGCCACTAGCTTCCAGGAAGATGCATGACCTCAAAGTATGCAAGTCTGCAAGGCATCTTTCTTTCTCCCTGCTATTTGGGCCCAGAAAGCATCTACAAATATAGACCAAAGAGAAATATCAGGCACACAAGTACCCATAGACATCCTTGCATTTAGAAATAAGTGCAGCAACAAAGAAATTAAAAGGCTAGGAGAAAGTGCCTAGTGGCTCCTAATACAAATTAAAGGGAAAATACCAAAAGAAACAGGAAATCTTAAACTCACCCAACTAGGCCAATTTCAGACACAAAGCAGGGACCTCAGCCCCCTAGCCTTAGTCAAAGGGGGTATGTATTGCAAAAATGTGCTATGTTATTCCGCATCAAGGCACAGAAAAATATTATACACACAGACAGACAGACAAGTGTGCATTGTGTGTTTTTGTTTGTGATGTGTGTGTGTGTGTGTGTGTGTGATGTATGGTATGTGTTTTGTGTGTAATGTGTGTGTGTGTGTGTGAGTGCATGTGCATGTGTGTGCACATACACGGGCGAAGTAAGGGAAACATTCTAATTTGATCCCAGGACTTAAATGGTGGAAAGTGAATTGACTCCCCCAGGTTGTTCTCTGACTTACACATTGCACCATAGCACTTACAAAGCAAAACCAAAAATACCAAAAAACAAACAAAAAGAGACATTTAAAATAAAAATATCTTACATTGCTTCTAGATGTTATTTAAGCATGATCAATATTTGCGAAGAATAATACAAAAGGACTTGATAAATATACTTAAATTGAAATAAATTTGCTCTTTTAAGTACTCATCCTAAAAAGAAAGTTATTCTGGAGTCCCTAAAACTGACACTGGAGCTACTATTTAAACCACACAAGGAAATGGTTCTCTATAAAGTCACGTGTATTCCCTCACCACTATCAAGAGAGGCCACCTGGAACTCTCAGGCCACAGGCAGAAGCGCTGCCTGGGAACGGACACTTCATCCCCAAAGTCAGACCCGGCCAAGTTGCAGCAAGACTGGCAGCCTGCCCGCAGGTTACTGGGCACTCAGAAGAGTCCCAGGTGAGCTCTTACTTCTGAGCACAGGGGGAAGTCCACATGCCTTCCCCACAGACTATCGCAGAGAGGCTTCCCAGAAACTTTCAGACCCCAGGTAGTAGTGCTGACTGGGAAAGGACACTTCCTGCCCAAGCCCAACAATGGCCTAGTTTCATCAAGACTGGTGACTTGCCCATAGGTTGTTGGGTACCCAGAAAAAGTGCAGGATGCTCCTCACTCCTGAACACAGGGGCAAGTCCACATTCCCTCACCACTGACTATCCTGGAAAGACCACCAGGAACTCTCTGGGTCCAGGTAGCAGTGTTGCCTGGGAACAGACATATACTACCCAAGGCCTATCCCGGCACAGTTGCGTCAGGACTAAGCACGTCCATCGGAGCTCATAACCTACCCAGAGAGCCCAGCATACACCTATGGTCACTTGATCTTTGACAAAGAGGCCAAAAACATTCAAAGCATCTTCAACAAATGGTGCTGGTTCAACTGATAGTCAGTTAGCAGAATAATGCAAATAGATCCTTTCTTATCTCCTTGTACAAAGCTCAAAACCAAATCAATCAAAGACTTCCACATAAAACTAGGTACACTGAAACTATTAAAAGAGGGAATGGGGGAAGAACTTAAATACATAGGCGCAAGCAAACTTTTTCTAAACAGAACACCAGTGGATTATGCTCGAAGATCAAGAATCAACACATAGAAGCTTATGAAATTACAAAGTTTCTGTAAGGCAAAGGACACTGTCAAAAGGACAAACCAACAACCAGCAGACTAGCAAAATATCTTTAACAATCCTATATCTGATAGAGAGCTAGAGTTCAATACATACTAAGAACTCAAAAAGTTAAATTCAAGAGAATTAAATACACCTATTAAAATGAGTTACAGAGGTAAACAAAGAATTCTCAACTGAGTTATATCAAATGTTTGAAAAGCACCCAAAGAAAGCTCAGCATCCCTAGTCATCAGGGAAATTCCAATCAAAGCCACCCTAAGATTCCACATCACACCAGTCAGAATGGCTAAGATAGAAAACTCAGGTGACAACAGATGCTAGTGAGGATGTGGAGAATGAGCAACACCCTGCCGCTGTTGATGGAATTTAAAGCTGGTACAGTTGGAAATCACCCTGGCAGTTCCTCAGAAAACTGGATGTAGTACTTCCTGAGGACACAGCTCTACCACTATTGGGCATATACCCAAAAGAAGCTCCAACATCTAATAAGGACACATGCTCCATCATGTTCATAGCAACATTATTTATTATATCCAGAAGCTGTAAAGAACCCTGATGTCCTTCAACACAAAAATGGATACAGAAACTGTGGTAAATATACACAATAGAGCACTACTCAGCTTTTAAAAACAATGAGCTCATGAAATTCCTAGGCAAATGGATGGAACTTGAAGCTATCCTCCTGAGTGAGGTAACACCATAACAAAAGAACATTCATGTTATATACTCACTTGTAAGAAGATACTAACCCAAAAATCTTTAATACCCAAGAAACAACTCACACAATTTATGAAACTCAAAGAGTAAGAATACCCGAACGTGGATGCCTCAGTCCTTTTTAGAAGGGAAAACAAAACACTAATAGAAGAAAATAAAGGGACAAATAGAGGAGCAGGGATTAGAGAAAAGATAATCCAGAGACTGCCTTCCCAAGGGATTCACTCCATATGAGGCCACTAAATCCAAGCACTATTGCTGATGTCAAGTAGTTCTTACTGGCAGGAACATTATATGGATGCCTCCTTAGAGGCTCTGCAAGAACCATACTGATAAAGGGGAGGATGCTTGCAGCTAACCAGTAGACTGAAGAAAAGGACCCCAGTGAAGGAGCTAGAGAAAGACTGAAGTAGCTGACTGGGTATGCAACACAATGGGAAAAACAAAAGTATCCACTAACCGAACCCACCACAGCTCCTAGGGACTAAAACAACAACCAATGATGTTGCTTGGAGAGACCAATGGCCCCAGGTGCACATGCAGCAGAGGATAGCATTCTCTGGCATCAATGGGAGGAGAGGCCTTTGGTCCAGGAAAGGGTCGTTTTTCCAGTATAGGGGAATGCCAATGTACTGAGGTGAGAGAGGGTGGTAGTGAGAGGGAGTACCCTCATGCAGACAATGGGAGAAGGAAAGGGAATAGAATTGGGGATAGCAGATAACATCGAAATAGAAATGTAGAGAATATTCAATCAAAATTTAAAAATAAATAGTAAAGTCACAAGTTACATAAGTCAGAGGCCCATAGTGAACAGAATGCAATACTGATGTTTAAAATTGAGCATTTGAAGAATGGAAGTAACTCAGAAATGTGTGGCCTGGAAAACTCCACACTGCTCTTATACCCATAGTGATTAATTTTCACATGTTGAAGCCAACTGCTGTGGGGACTTTGCTACCAGTCAGGCATAAGAACTAGTAAGGTTAAGTGAGCACAAAGCTCGGGAATCTCAGAGATTTGTAAAAGGCAATAGAGTACTTCCTACATGTCCCTGCACCTCCTCTCTAGCACAAATACCCACTGAAATGGCCACAGGCACACAGTCACATAGCATAGAACCCCATGCTAATGAGGTATCTAGCTAGTCTTAGCCTTTAACCAATGACCTGAGTATTTTTACCTTCCTCCTAAAAGTTCATCCTGAATAAAATGTATGCAACCATATCCACCCCCAATAAGGCAATATAAACAAACAAGGATCATCTCAGAGAGCTGCTTCCTTAAAGATAACCTTGCCCAAAAGTTTTGTAAAAGGCTTTTCTCTTCTCCTACCCCTCAGGTACAGGAGACATGCTCATCTGGAGTGCTTGTCTCAGGCTCTGCCTCCTGCTTTTGGCTTGGCGTGTAGACACCGAAGGGGAAACATAGACCTCACACTTCCGTTCCTTACTTCCTCTGCAGGTAATACACTAGCAGTGCCCAAGTACCCAGAGAAGAGACCTGGAACCACAGCATTCAGAAAAGTCAGACTCAGAGCTGACTGTTCACCTTCCAGTCTAGTATGCAGCAGTGCCTGATTACCCCTTTGGGCCTTTGCTCTGCATTCTTCAGGCCAGTGTCTGAACACTCTTGTCAGAAAGGCAGAACATGGTATGACCCATTGGGAAGCTGACTGTGGAAGAACAGTTGCCACCACATTTCAGATCCATGCATGTACATATCAAATAACCTCCAGACCCCTTGCCTGGGATACATTAACTCCTAATTCTGTGAAGGTAGATAGGCGGGGAACAGCAAATATTGAATCCTTCAAAACAGCTGTAAGGTATACCATCTCCAACAAGCATTATCAGTGTTTATTCAACAATATAAAGGCTACAATGGAAAAGAAAGGCCAAAGCCCAGCTCTGGGGAGCTCATCCATGTAGCAAAAATTCAATTGGGAGTTTCATCAGACTCATTCAACTTTCTGAGTCAATATGTGACCAATGATATAAGCATACAATTTGATTTGATATTGACCTATTGCTAATTGTTCTATTACTTAGAACCCTTATCACCATGGAAACAGCTTTGTCTAGACAACCTCGATGAGAAATCTACCTGACAATCTCAACAAGACTTCTGCTGCATGTTATAAGTTTCTTATTTGATCATATTTACTGTGTGTTCTTTTACTTGGAATCCTCCCCCCAGAGGGACTCTATGCTCTACATGGAAATATATTAAGAAATCCTGCAGAGTGCACTAAAAGGACTTCTCCTATTTCTGCTACATATTCTAAGCACAAGACTTTAATGTTATACCATCCTCCAGTGACTATTTGTTCTTTCCCTTTGGCTTGGTACATATTTAAAAAATTCTTCTAATAAAAACCCAAACTACAAGGAGATTGCTTAGAGAAATGACTCAATGGTTTAAGAGTACTTATGTTACAGAGTACTTGAGATCAATGCCCAGAAAGCTAGGTAAGGTGGCTCAAACCCAGCCACCTCCATGTAATTTGACACTCTTCTAAACTCAGTGAGGATTGTCATTCTTTAATACATACACATAAGCATTCACTCATATAATGAAAAAGGACCAGTAGCTAAGTGCTGTGGAATTTGGTGAGAACCATGCCAGTGTTTCCATGGGCCTGAGTTACCTTTCCCCCAGATTGCTCTGATTTTGTTTGGTTTGCCTCTGGGAATTACTGTGTTGATTTTACTTTCTAGACATAAGCACATCTCTTATATAAGCAGAATTGAGTTTCAGCTAAGGCACAAACATTTTCAATTTTAAGAAGGCATGTGTACTCCCTCTAGTTCTTGCTTACCAATTGCCAGCAAAAATGACTTTGCACTATAGCCTTCCAGACACAGTTGCCTTTTAGAAATCCTTTTCCCAGTGGACTTTCATAGGCACTGAGTGCTGGAAAAAACTCACAGGAACTGAAGCAATAAACACAAGACCTGCTTTGGTCTGCACTAGCACTTCTGCATATATATTATAACCTTCAACTTAGAATTTTTATGGGACTACTATGTGTGTAAATGAATGAATGGGTCTCTGATTCTTCTGCTTTCTCTTGGATTCTTTTGCTTCTGTTGGATTGCCTTGTCCTATTTAAACGTTATAGTTTTTGTTTTGTGTCATTGTTTTACATCTGTCTGAGTAGAATAAGATCAATAAGAGAAGTGATAGCTCTTGCAGTCAAGGATGTAGAGCAAGGTGAACATTCTTCCATTACTAGGGGGAATGCAAACTTGCCATTCACTACAGAAATCAGTTCCTCAAAAAGATGAGACTCCATCTGTTTCAAGATTCAGCTAAACCACACTTTCTGTATCCATTCCTATGTTGAAGGACATCTGGGTTCTTTTTTTTTTTTTTTTTTTTTTTTTTTTTTTACTTTATTTTAAAAAAAAAGATAAATGTCCAAATTTTTAGCATTTTTGCATAAAAGTATACAAATACATTTTTAAGGTTGTAATTAAGTATTTGTGGGTACATATACATACACATATGTATATATACAGAAAGTGTGGTACATTTACACAATGGAGTACTATTCAGCTTAGAAACAACAAGTTTAAGAAATTCCTAGGAAATGGATGAAACTTGAAGCGATCATTCTGAGTGAGGAAACCCAGTCACAAAATAGCACTCATAGTATGTACTCACTTATAAGTGGATACTATCCCCAAAAGCTCGGAATACCCAAGAAACATTTCAAAGACATTATAAAGCTCAAAAAGAAGGAAGGCCAAAATGTGGATACTTCAGTCCTTCTTAGGAGGAAGAACAAAACACTCAGGGGAGGAAATACATGGTCAAATAGAGGAGCAGGGATTGAAGAAAAGATCTACAGAGACTTCCTCACCTGGAGAACCACCCCATATGCAGCCACCAAACACAAGCACTTTTGCCAATTCCAAGAAGTGTTCACTGGCAGGAACCAGATATGGATGTCTCCTTAGGGACTCTGCCAGAGTCATATAGATACAGATGAGGATGCTTGCAGATAACCATGAGACTGAACACGGGGACTCTAATAAAGGAGCTAGAGAAAGGACTGAAGGAACTGAGTGGTTTGCAACTCATGGGAAGAACAACACCATCAACCATCCAAGGCACTGAGGTGGAGAGGGTGATAGGGAGAGGGAGCACCTTCAAGGAAGAAAGTAGAGGGAGAGGAGTGAGGGGAGTGTGGGGGAATGGTATAACATTTGAAATGTAAATTCAGAGAATATGCAATAAAATTGAAAAAAAGAAAAAGAAAGATTCAGCTAAACCATTCTTGGGCATAAACCCAATGAACCCTTCATCCAACCACAGGGACACTTTCTCAACTATGTTTACTGGGGCTCTATTCATAATAACTTAACATTGGAAATGCCCTAGATCTCCCTCAGAAAAATAAATAATAAATAAAAAATAAAAAAAAAACATGTATATTTACACAATAAAGTATTACTCGGCTCTTAAACAATGTCATTTAAAAAAACATATACTGAAATTTGTATGCAAATGGAAAAACCTAGAACAATTTATTGTGGATGATGTAACCCAGACCCTGAATATAAATATGGTATGCATTCACTTATATTTGAATATTAGGCATTAAATAAGTGATAACTAAACTATAATCTGCAGACTTAGAGAAATTAGACATAGAAAAAGGGACTGTGGTGGATGGGAATCACTATGGGAGGGATAAATGGAATGAACTTTATAAATGCACTGTATAAGGAGGTGGGGAGGAGACTGAGAGAATCAAATGTTAAGGGGGAAGAAATATGGGGTTTGGAGAGGTAGTGAGGGAAAAGACAACTAGAATTCAAAAGCATTTAAAGGACAGTATGTAAACCTAGTACAGTAGAAAGTGCCTATAATATGCAAAAGTAATCCTAATAAAATCTGCAAAAGTTAAGTTTCCAGTGCTGAGTCTTGATTTTATCCATTTGTGTTGTTGTCTACAGAGGTTCTATGGAAATATCCAAACAACCCAGGATGTTGCTAAGATAATAGGTTGCTCTTTAGACACTGACAGTGGGACCCAATGACACAGACAACTCATTTGAACATGGAGAGGTAGAACGAGTGCCTACATAGAACTGTACCGCCATGTTCTAGTGTCAATGACATAGAAAGATACTCTGTAGGCTACCAAAAGAAAAGACTGAACACTAACCCAAACACAAAGCGTTGGATTTACAATCTTTCCTACCAATGAAATATTCAAGGGCAATGGTAATACACTCTGTGGAAGTAAACATCCAGTGTCTGATTTGACTCAAGGCTTAAACCATGAGATGGAACCCATATCTGACAATGGATGGATGAAAACCAACCAGAGTCTACATAGCTCAGAGATCTTGGGTAAAACCAAATACTACTGGTCTCAATGTGTGTGTGTGTGTGTGTGTGTGTGTGTATGTGTGTGTATGTATATGTATATATAACTCTACACATGATATGCTACTAAACTCACAGAGAGATATTTATAAAGCTATCATCAGAGAGGCTTCTTCCTGCAACAAACCAGAACAAATACAGAAGCCCACAGCAAGACATTATGTAGATGAGATGTTACTCTTACATCTCTCCCCTCAGTGCTCATGGTACTCTGTAGAAAAGAAGCCAGCAGGGGTAGGGATCAGAGGGAATAAGTGACAGAGGATTCCAGGGGAACAAATCTCTCTAAAACAACTGAGGAAAGCTCATGTGAACTTACAGAAACCAAAACAACATAAATAAGCAGGGTCATAATGGGTCTGCACTAAGTCCTCTGCTTACATTTTATAACTTTCATTTTAGTGCTTTATAGGTTTCCTGAGTGTACAAATGAGTCTCAGTGATTCTTGTGCCTTCTCCTGGACTCTTTTATTTCTCTTTTAGCATGTTTTGTCCAGTATGTTTTGTTGTTTTGTTTCTCTCTTATAGAAGACTGTCCTAATATAATGAGAAAAAGACAAGAAGTACAAATGGGGGGAGGATGTGGGACAAATCTGGGAGTCACAGAGGGAGGGAGAACTATTGTGTGAGAAAAGAATCCATTTTTAAAAGAAAAAAATTAAAACTACGATTTTGATTAAAAAATTCAAACAATGTGTAAATATATACTGAATTATTTTAACTCTGGCTTTTGTGGGTCATTCTTCAGGCTATTTGCAGCTGGTATTATATCCTAGAATAATTTATACTACAAGCTTCTGTTACATGAGAACAGTCCTTCCTGCTGTTGGTCATCATAGATAAAATGTGCTCTTGCCAAAATCCATTTATAATTGAATCTGTGGAATGGAGTAGCATATCAGAAGCACACACAGCAGTCAGGGGCTTGATTTGGATTCTGGGTCAGTTTGACCTCAGGCAAACCACTTAATCTCTGAAAGCCTGAAACTCTAAATAAACATTTTAAAAAATGCCCTAAGAACTTTTACACTGCTGTGTCTAAACTGAATTGCACTATTATAAAAGACAACTATCCAATTGACTGAAGAAGTCCAGAAACCCTTTATTTCTGCAACCATTCATGTGTCATTCAAAACCTCTAAAGAATTAAAGTCAAACAAAACAAAACAACAAACAAACAGACACAGAACCATGCAGTTTCTAGAGAATGGTTGCCAGGCTAACATTTTCCAATACTGTTTCCCCCAAATATCAGGAAGATATAGTTTTTTTACACCCATGATGTATAAAACTTAGCAGCAATACTTTTATAGACACAGTGGAAGTGGCATAATAAGCTCACCATCCCACAGTGTCTGCAACATAATTGTGTTCATTTCCCTTTGTGTATTTTAATAATGAGAGCGTAATTGGTAGTGCGTATAATACATGTAATCTCATTACTGTCACTCCCATTTGTATGCTTTTACTTTGGTCTACACACAGGGTACTCCACATTCTCTCTCATTGACATACAGAAGCATCTTTCCTCTCTTACACTCAGACTTCCTGACAGTTGCCATGGTTAATCACTGGGCAAGGCTGCCTGCCAGCCTTATTTTTAATATGTTTAATTTGCCGTTCTTGACATGATGCCAAAACGTCAGTACTGCATTGGTGTTAAATTGCCTTGACCACATCACAGCATTTCGCTAGGTTAGTGGAAACTTCAGCTGGAATGGAACCTAATTCAGACAAGCAATGGGACTGTTTGGAAGAAGTAATAACATTAGACATAGGTATGACTTATGACTGTCACCAGTCAAAGAAATGTCATAGACATCTCTTACTCATCCCCTAGATGTTTACCACTTCCAGAAATGCTTATAATATTTAAAGAACTCAAAACTTAAAGTTTTATTAATATAATCTTAATTTTCTGTATCATCACAGTAATATATTAACACAGTTTTAAAAGTCAAATAATACTAATTTGTTTGTAAGTTCCAAGGTTGTCTAGTAGTCTCCAACTTCATTAATCTCCAGCTTCTCCCTAGACATAATGTCTGCAACTTTTCTCAATTAATTTCTAGGAAAATATACAAATCATATATATCCATACAATCTATTACTTTTAAATTTATTCATTTTATTTGGAATATTTTCTAGATTTTGTGGATCATTTCATTTCTATATAAATTGCTGTATTTAAACTTATTTATTATTGACTTTCTAGCTGTTAAATAAGAATGTGACTGTAACTTACTACCTTGGTAAATCTCCTCCTTTAATACTAATTACACAAATGCTGTAGTTCTTTTCTAGCTAGGGATTCCACTGTTTATGTCAGCAATTTTTGTTCTTTATTTATGGTCTTATAAACATATTATCTCAGGCATATTTAGATAATTATTTTTTTAGATTTTTTTTCCCTCTTTCTTGTTCCAAATACTATAGACCTTCTCTTTTTAAAATATCTATAGTTCTTTTTTGTGTTATGGCCAGAGACTGAAATAAATGTACATTCCATCTAGCATTCTATTTAGCATCATATTAACCACATCTTTATCTACCAAACAGGAAATAATGGAAAAATCTCTAATTTCCCCTTTAATCTATATATATATATATATGGATCAGTCAATATTCATTGCTTATCTACCTTTAAAAGTGCCCAAAATTCACCCTCCATTTGCCCTATGTATGTGTTCCTCCTAGTTCAACGTTTTGTTTATAGGATTGATTTTTCAGAAAGTCACCTAAACTTCTCCAGAAATGTGGAGACATAGGACTTGTCTGCTATTCTATAGAATGAGTAACGTATACTCTGTGCCATTTAGTATCACCTGCATCAGACACCTGTATGCAATAGGGGTGGAAGAGTGGTTTGGAGAGATGAGTGTCACAGATACTACTTCCAAGGATTAGATCACATCAAGACCAAATAAGACCATGTATTTACTAACACACTTTATGCTGATTATAACCAATAGAAAGACCTCTAAGGATGCTAACAAAAATAATAACCCCAGTAAAGATGGGTATCATCAAAAGAACCTCTTTAAGTTAACAAAAATAATAACCCCAGTAAAGATGGGTATCATCAAAAGAACCTCTTTAAGTTAAAAAATGAACTTTTGTGGAAATTATACAATAAAACAAGGACTGTAAAACTCTTACAAAAAATATGGTCAGTGTCTTAGATAAGTAGCTAGAAACAGATGAATGTGAATCATGAAAGCTTTGTGTTAACTAAGCTAATAACCATGACCTAAATTTCACAAGAATGCAAGCTATGTTTGTATCCCATTATGAAGGCATCAGGAAGAAGAAAGAGGATTCTCTATCTAATTGGGTATGTTTTTTAAGTTGATTCTATGGGATATGTGTGAGTCTCTAAAGAGGACAAACATGGTTTTAGTTTCATGATTAATATTATTAAAATTTGAACATGTGTCTGTTAATTTTTTTTGTAGCTCACAATAAAATCCCCATGTGTTCTCCAACTCTGCAGTCACTTTGTGATTAAATGTAACTGTAAATAGTTTTAAGAGCAAAGGGTTACAGGTCACTTGTGCATTTATAACAAGTGAATGATTCTTCTACTTTTTCTCTTAAAATCAAAGCAAATGCAGAAGAAGGGAGAGTATGAATTTCTGAGTTACTACTACATGGAACAGAAATGCCTCAAAGAATCACTGCAGATATTCTAAAAGAGTAAAAAAAAAAAAAAAAAAAGGAAAATTTTCTATTGTCAAGTCACAAGGATATAGGACTTTCTTATTGTTACAATGTGACTTACTGTCAATGAGGTATTATTTAGTAAGATATAAAACATAACTCAAAAATAGATACCTATCAGTAATCCTATTGACATGAAATGTGGTCCATTTTCTAATACTTGAGATGCTTAATCAGAAAGAGTAATCTCATCAAGAAGAGCAGAATAAAATAGCTTCTGTGGTCTTAAGAACTTTTGGTACACTAAGGTTCTATGAAAACAACATTCAAAGTTTATACTATTCTCATATTGTGTCATTTTCATGTCATGTTAATTCTATAATAAAACAGTGAATTCTTTAGACAAATACACAAGCCCCCCTCCAATTCCTCTCTTGTAAGAATTGTCTAACTAAGCTGGTATTCCTGAAATTGGTATTTGAACCACTAGAAATATTTGATAGCAATGAGAAGATAAAAAACATATTGAACAAGAAATTGAAGAAAGACTGACCAAGGGTATTAAACAAATTCCAACATTATATATAAAAAAAAAAGACAGGCATTTGGGACTAATGTGAACTTAAAGTTGATTGGACTGTGCATATTAAATGTATAAAAGAAATAATTAAATTAAATAATAAAAGCACTGTAATAAACCATTTCATGAACAACTGATCATAAATTTTACTAAATCACTTGAAACATTTTTGGAGCTGAAGCAAAAAAATATAAAGTTTAGTATAGATGCTACAGCACTATGTTCATTTTAATAATTAAATATTTAACAAGAAACAAAAGATGAGAACCAATAGTCCTTCAACAATCCTTTATAAAAACCCACTGCAGAGACCAGTGAATTTATCTGTAACTTTTATTTACTAAACAGTTCACCAAATCCACTTACTTTCCTCCATATCAACTACCAATCATGAGTTTCAAATGAAAATAAATTATAGCATAAAACAATAAAATAAACTGCAAACAACTTTACTAAAAGTGATTTTAGTGATGCATTTGATTTATTTCTTTCCTGTAAGAGAGTAGTTTTCACCCTGTGGGTCACAACCTCTTAGGAGACAAATAACATTTTCAGAGGGGTCACCTAATACCATCAAAAAACACAATAATTTATATTAAATTTCATATCAACAGCAAAATTACTGTTTTAGGAAGTAGCAATAAAAATAATTTTGTAGTTGGGTCATCACAACATGAGGAACTGTATTAAAGGATCACTACATAAAGAAGGCTAACCCAGTCACAAAAAAACAGACATAATATGCAGTCACTGATAATGAGATGCTAACCCCAGAGGCTCGCACTGCCCCAGAAACAACTCACAGACTGTATGAAGTCCAAGAAATAAAGAAAACAAAACAAAACAAAACAAAAAAATCTTTATACAACAAAAAAACTTTGACTATTTCCATGTTACATTTTGTTTTACATGTACTTTATGCTCATTGTAACTATTAAGTTTTCAAGGCATACTATCAAACCTTTAAAAAAATCAAGTACTGACTAACAAATATATTCATACAGTTTTATGTAAAAATTATTTTAAAATCTGAAAAAAAGTACTGACAAAAATGTATTGTATAATTTTATGCAAAAAATCCTTAAAATCTGTACATTTATCTTTGTTTTGTAAAATAAAGTTGTTTAAAAAAAAAAGAAGGCTGAGAACCAGTGATCTATGGTATGAGATCCACACAGAGCAGCATCATTCCTCTCTTCGTTCACTGTTGTTTTCCAGCTTGTGGCTATTACAAGCAAGGCTGCTATGAACATCGTGGAATATGTATCTTTGTTATCTGTTGGAATATCTTTTGGGTATATGCCCAAGAGTGGAATAGCTGTGTCTTTACATAGCACTATGTCCAATTTTCTGAGAAACTACCTGAGTGATTTCCAGAGTACCAGCTTGCAATCCCACCAAAAATGGAGGAATGCTTCTCTTTTTCCACATCCTTTTCAGCATTTGCTGTCATCTGACTTTTTGAGCTTAGCCAGTCTGACTGGTGTTAGGTAGAATCTCAGGGTGCCTTTGATTTGTATTTCCCTGATTACTAGGGATGTTGAGCATTTCTTTAGGTGATTCTCATCCATTTGGTGTTCCTCAATTATGAATTCTTTGTTATCTCTGTACCCATTTTAATAGGATTGCTTAATTCTCTGGATTCTAATTTCTTGAGTTTTTTGTATATATTAGATGTTGGCCATTTATCTGATGTGGAATTGGTAAAGACTTTCCCAATTTGTTGGCTGTCGTTTTGTCCTCTTGACAGTGTCCTTAGGCTTGTAGAAAATTTGCAATTTGATGAGGTTCCATTTGTCGATTCTTGGTCTTAGTGCATAAACCATTTTTGTTCTGTTCAGGAAAATATTCCCCATGCTTATGTGTTCTAATATCTTTCCCAATTTCTCTTCAAATAGTTTCTGTGTACCTGGTTTTATATAGAGGTCTTTGATCCTCTTGAACTTGAGCTTTGTACAAAGAGATAAGAATGGGTCGATTTGCTGTCTTCTGCATGCTGTCAGCTAGTTGAACCACCACGATTTGTTTAAAAGGCTGTCCTTTTTTCATTGAAAGCTTTTAGCTCCTTTGTCAAAGATCAAGTGAGTATAGGTATGTGGGTTGATTTCTGGGTCTTCATTTCTGTTCCATTGATCTACCTGCCTATCTCTGTACCAATACCATGTGGTTTTTATAATGATTGACTTGTAATATAGCTTGCAGTTATAGATGGTGATTCCTCCTGAAGTTTTTCTATTGCTAAGAATAGGTTTCTTTTTATTCCAAATGAATTTACAAATTGCTCTTTCTACCTCCATAAAAATTGAGTTGGAATTTTGATAGAAATTTCACTGACTCTGTAGATTGGTTTCAGCAACATGGCCATTTTTAGAATGTTGATCCTTGCAATCCATGAACATGGGAGAGATTTTTATCTTCTGAGTTCTTCTTCAATTTTCTTCTTCAGAGATTTGAGGCTCTTGTCATACAGATCTTTCACTTGCTTAGTTAGGGTCACACCAAGGTTTTTCATTTTGTTTGTGACTATTTTGAAGGGTGTCCTTTCCCTTATTTCTTTCTCAGCATGTTTATCTGTTGAGTAGAGGAAGGCTACTGATTTGTTTGAGATAATTTTATAACCAGACACATTTCTGAAGTTGTTTATCAGCTATAGGAGTTCTCTGGTGGAAATTTTGACGTTAGTTAAGTATACTATCATATCATCTGCAAATAGTGATATTTGGATTTTTTTCTGACTTTGACTTCCTCTTGTTGTCTAATTGCTCTGACCAGAACTTTCAGAACCATATTGAATAGGTAGTGGGAGCATAGACAGCATTGTCTAGTTCCAGATTTTAGTGGAATTGCTTCAAGTTTCTCAACATTTAGTTTGTTGTTGGCTACCGATTTGCTATATATTGCTTTTACTATGTTTAGTTATGGGGTTTGAATTGCTGACCTTTCCAAGACATTTAACATTAAGGGGTGTTAACCTTTGTCAAATGCTTTCTCAGCAATCATTAGATCCTACTACAAAAGGCTATACTGAACAAAACTGAAAAATATAGAGGAAATAGACAAATTTTTGATAGATACTATATACCAAAGTTAAATCAGGATCAGATAAACAAACTATCTAAGCAGTCCCTTAACACCTAAATAAATAACATTCATCAAAAGCCTCCAAAAAAAATAAAAGCCCAGGACCAGAAGTGTTTAGTGCAGAATTCTATACAACTTTCATAGAAAACCTAATAGTAATACTCTCCAAACTATTCCACAAAATAGAAACAGAAGAAACACTACCCAAATTGTTTTTCAAAGCCACAAGTACACTCATGCCTAAATCACACAAAGACCCTAAAATAAAAATAATTTTAGACCATTTTCCCTCATGAGCATTGATGCAAAAATACTCAATAAAATTCTTGCAAACCAAATCCAAGAACATATCAAAAATCATTCAACATAATCAAGTAGGCTTTATTCCAGGGATGCAGGGATGGTTCAATATACCAAAATCCATCAATGTAATATACTATATAAACCAACTCAAAGAAAAATTGCATGATCATCCCACATATGAGTTTTATTATTCTAGAGAACCCTAGATAAAATTTTTTAATCATTTTTGAGTTAACATATAATATTATTATTCTCTCCTCTCTTCTTTCTCCATATTCTTCCATTGACTGCTTCTTGCTCTATTTCAAGTCTATGACCTATTTTTATTAAGTTTTGCCATATAAATGTATGTGTGTGTATTTGTGTGTGTGTGTGTGTGTGTGTGTGTGTGTGTGTGTGTGTGTTTGCTTGACACAGCTACAGTTGTCACAAGGAAAGAAGCCTCAGTTGAGAAAACTATGTCTACAAGATTGAATGGGTTATAGGTAAACCCATAGAACATCCTTGTCATTCCTGATTTATGTGAGAAGACCAAGTTCATTTTGAGTGACTACACCCCAAAGCTGGAGATACTAATAGCTTAAAAAAATCAGACTAGATAAATTATAAATCAAAGGTTTTGTGTTTGGGATGGTGTTTAGCTTTCGTTTTTGTAGTCTCCAGAGGACATTTCCATGTCATAGACACCAGAATATGGGAATTATGGCTCTAGGTAAGTGCCAGCTCAACCTCTCCATGTTATGTGCATTGTGTGGGTAATGCCTTTAGCAAAGGGGAATTGTCTGTACAGAACAACCTATTATCTTGACAACAGCTGGGTTGTTTGAAGATTTTCATAGGATCTATTGGCCAATGCCTCAATTGTAGGACACTCAGTCCTGGCACTGGCTATTTGTTTGTTGACAAGAGGCAGTCAGTATATGTTCCACTCCCTCATTATTTGGAGATTTCAGTGGGATTGCCTTCATAAATTATAGTAAGTTTCTACTGAAATATGCTTCCATATCACCCCTCAGTTACCCTCCAATTATGGTTGTTGCCTCATTTTCTCCCTCAATCCCATCTCCCTATACCCTTCCCACATAATCCTCTAGTTCTTATCTTCCACCATGACCTCATCCTACCCCACTCATCCTGCATGACTAAGATGCTAATGGCACAAACCTTGCCATAGTAACCAACCAATATGGGATTGGACTTAAGACCTACTCCATGAGATGGAACTCTGCCCTGGCTCTGTTTGGGTGACCATGATCCAAACTTTAGATAGCCCAGAGAACTTGGATAAAACCAAATACTACAAGTGGAAAGAGGGTGAAAAATGAAAGATGGAAGAAAGAAAGAAAGAAAGAAAGAAAGAAAGAAAGAAAGAAAGAAAGAAAGAAAGAAAAGCAACAGTAAAATGGCATCTATATTCTTAGATTGCTGCCTTATCCAGACATCATTGAGATTGTTCCTCCTATACCAGATGGGAACAGAGAATCTCAGAGAGACATTGTTCATGGGGGGAGGGGAGGAAAGGAGGGAAGGAGGGAGGAGAAGTGGGAGAGAGAGAGAGAGAAAAAGAGAGAGAGAGAGAGAGAGAGAGAGAGAGAGAGAGAGAGAGAGAGAGAGAGAGAGAAGAGAGCTCAGAACACATGTTTCTCAATATGTTACCACTAACTCCTCCCTCTCAGAACTCAGGAAATCTGCAGAAAAGAAGAAAAAAGGAAGACAGATGGGAAACAGACCAGATGAGGTAAAGAACATCAAGAGAACAAGTCCCTCTAAAACAACTGAGCAAAGTTTATATGAACTCACAGAGACTGAAGTAGTATACAAGAAGTGTACATGGGTTTGTACCAGGTCCTCTGTATGTATAAAATATCTTTCAATTTAAAACATATATGAGACTCCTAATAGTGTAAACGACTTGTTCCCTGATTCCCATGTCTTCTCTTTCTGCTCCTTTATTTTATTGTGGGCTTTATCTTGTTTGGTTATGTTTTATACCAATCTCCTAGCAGCATGTTCTTGATGGGAGAGGCAGTAAAGAAAAACAGGGAGGAATAGAGGGGGCATTTAGATTACATTATATGAGAAATAATCTATGTTTAATCAAAAGGGGTAGGGTAGGAAATAAAGTAAGTTTAGCAAACATGAGGAGTATGCTACTCCTCTAAATCAGCTCAAATTTCCAGGTTCCTGTCCCATTTGAATTACTGCTCTAACTGCCTTTGATGAGGACCAGTTATGTGAAGATGCAAGCAAAATAAACCCTTTCTCCCCAAATTGCTTTGGTCACATTATTTCATCCCAGCAATAGAAAAGCTAAGACTATAATGAACAACCCTCAAGAAACAATAGGCACATTTAAGTGCCCAGAAGTTTATTTCAAATACTATTCTTGATTTCAACGTGACTAGCTGCCTTATGAGTCATAAAGGGAAGATGGCAAATAGACATGATTTCTGCAGTCCTCTGTTAATTTCAACTTTATTCATGGTGGCAAAGATGTGGAAACAATAGAAGGTGCCCATCAGTTGAAAGTTTTTATAAAGTATTGGAAAGATAAAGGATTAGCCTGGCATACAAAGAAGGATAAGTGAGAAATAAAAATTTAAATGTTGCATGAACTTGTTTAAACATGAATAGAAAGCAAAGAAATAAATGCAAAGACTGAATGCATAGTAACAACATAATGGTTGTTACCAACTATTATGGAGGTAAGAAGCACAGGGCAGGGAAGAGGGGGAGATGTTGATGATACAAGAAAGAAAAACATTTTATATGTGAATTCTGGAAGAGCACATGGAACAAGGTATTTTGTATTTGAAATATACTGAAAGCATTTATCTCAAGAGTTCTCCCACCCCACCCTGCCCAGAAAGGAAGGTTCCTGGGGTGATGAAAACCTTAGAGAAAGCAGTACTATAAGAAAATGAAGGAATGGAGAAAAGAACTTGTTTAAAATGACAGGTAAAACATGAAACAAAATCATTACTTAAAAATACAAGACCCAAAAATTGTCAAAACGTAAAAGAGATTCTGACATCCACAAATTTCTTTTCAATAAAATAAATAAATAAATTGAATTCAGCAAAAACAAAGTAAAATGCATCATGATAAAAATATTGAAAATCTAAAACAGAAAAAAAAAATAGTCTTCAGAAACAAATTGACAGGTCTTAGCCCTTAAGAGACTTACAAGCTAACGTCTCAAGATGTTTCTCTTCAAAGACAAGGATTCCCTAATCTGCAAAGAAGAAGAATCTTTGTATCATCTCTATTCTGTAAATAATTTCAGGGCAAATAATGACACTCTATACCTAGGGAGCACAGGGTGACTTTGAACTAACAATTATATTTCAAAGTTTAGACCTAGTGCAGAGAATGTCTGTGTAGGACATGAAACTGAAAAATACCAACCATCTCAAAACCCTAGCACCCACATGTCATTCGCATTGAATTGTCTCCCTTCTTCGATACTTCATCCTGCCTCTTTTCCATCTGCTCTGTTTCATTTGGAGAAAACATCATCTTAAGGCAGCAGTGGGTTGGTATCTCTGGCTTTGAGAACCAACCTGCCATCTAAAATCAATTACTTGTACAAAGTGTTGACTGAAAAGTCAAGGGAATCTACTTTTGATGGTGCAAAAGCATTTGCTTGATTGTAAGCAGGTTTTGTTGGTCCCTTGAAGAGACACTGTATGATATACAAAAAGCAAATTTCAGGCTTAAAAATGTCAAAATAGCAGGCCACCAAAGGAGTTATAACATCTTAATGAGCTATTTCAGAAAGCTCATTGCGCTGGCAGTACCATGGACTGTGTTTTTATTTGGTGTTTACTTTTTCATGCTCCAAAGAAATTTGGTTCCATTTGTAGTTTAAGTAGACAGTGTTTAGTAGTTTTTCCCCCTAAAAACAAGAACTTTGCCATTCTTTATTTGGCTCATCTTTACTTTTACCCTAGCCCTTCTTTAACAAGTGTGAACACTTCTTATAGAAGTATTCAGTGCTCACTTTCATTCAAGAAAACTACCTTATCCTTCCATTATCTGGGCAAGTATGATCAATAAAGGACACAGGTCCACCTACAGAACTTCCTCCTCATGGTCCCCAACTATTAAAGTATCTGTACATAAAATCTGGCTCTTGAAAAGTTAAGCAAAATGTTCTTTGGATTATGAAAATAGAAAGAAAATAACTTTTATTTAGTAGTTCAGAATTAACAGATAATATTTCTTTCCCTGCATCTTTCTCCTTTGTATGTAATGGTGATTTATATTCTGTAGAAAAAGGGGATTTATGGGTATAATCAAAGTTATGAATTTTAAATTAGAGAGGTCACTGGCTCCACTCTAATAACGTGGACTGTCAGAACATAAGGAAACAGATGAAGAGTTTTCTTAGTAATCTTCCATGATCCTGTTTTTGGGGAATTAAGACTATGAAAATAGTGATACTACCAAAATAAAACTTAAAATTCAAAATAAATTTCATCAAAATTCCAATAACATTCTTTACATAACTAGTAAAATGAACAATAGTCCTGCCTAGTTTGATGTCAGCTTGACACATTCTAGAGTCATTTCTTTAAGAGATACTCTCAATTGAGAAAATTCTCCTACATGCTATGTGGGCAAGGCTGTAGTGTACATTTCTGACTGATGGTTGATGTGAAAGTGGCCAGATCAGAGTGGTTATTGCCACCCCTGGTATGATGGCCTTGTGTACTATAAGAAAGCAGGCTAAGCAAGCATTAAAGGTAAACCAATAAGCAGTATTCCTTTATGCTCTTTGGCCTTTCTATCAGCTCCTGCCTCCAGGTTCCTCCTCTGTTTGAGTTTCTGACTTTACTATATTTGAAAATGAAGAATGATATAGAAGAATAAGCAAAATAAACTGTTCCCTTGCTAAAATGCTTTGTCTCATAGAATTTCATTACACAAATTAAAAGCTTAACCACAACACCAATCCTCAAAATAATATAGAAACACAAAAAAACTACCAATAGCTAAAGTATTTATGAGAACCAACATTCAGAGCCAACACATTACCCACCTACAGAAGCATAATGATAAAGACATCGTAGTATTGAAAACAATAAAATATGCAGAGCAATAGAATGAACTAAACATTCCTTGCTTAAAGCACATGGCTACAAACATCTAGTTTTAGGCAGGGTATCAAAAACATGAACTGGAAAAAAATAATGTTTTCAACAAGTGTATTCTAAAAAAAAATAACCACCTACAGAATTATATATATATATATATAGTTAAATTTAGGTTAAAATTCAATCTATATCTGATTCCTTAATTTAAAACAAGAAACAATGAAACTGCTAAAGGAATACACTACAGGATTTATAACAAGTTTCTAGGTAGAACTCTAACAGAGAAAACAGCCAAAAACTCTTTATAAATAGGATCACATGACATTAAAAAACTTCTATGCAGAAAAAAACTCAACAGAGTAAATAGACAAGAAAATGGAAGAAAAATATTTTCCAGTTATACTGTAGATAAAGTGATAATAGCAAAACTATATATAAGGATCTGCAAATGCTAAACACCAGAAAACAAAATTTACAATCAACAAATGAGACATTTCCCTTAAAATATAAAGGAAATGGTCAATAAGTGTGTTAAGAATGTTCCACCAATTCTATCCATTAGAAAATAAAAATGAAAATTACTTTGAGACTTTATCTCACCTTTGTAAAAACAGCAACCTACCAATCAAGCCAAATTATTCTGGGTATAGTTATGCACATCCTTAATCCCAGCACTACGGAGGCAGAGAAAGGCAGATATCTGTGACTTTTAGACTAGCCTAGTCTACATAGTGAATTCTAAGATAGTGAAGGATAAATAGTGAGACCCTATTTCAAAACTGGATAGAGGGAGTAAAAGGAAAGGAAAGGAAAGGAAAGGAAAGGAAGGAAGGAAGGAAGGAAGGAAGGAAGGAAGGAAGGAAGGAAGGAAGACAATTATTATGAGTAGCAGGTAAAGATGGCAAAAAAGCAAATCTCTACACAATGGTAGTAAGAGTGTAAACTGGCTCAGTCAATAATGAATCTAGCAACTAATTATAAAACTATAAATGGAACTCCATAAAACCACACTACACCACTTCTGGCCATAGCTAAAGGAGTATATAAGCCACTACAGGAATATTTGTTCATTGATTCTATTTACTGCTTATTATACAATTCAAAGAAACAAAATCAGCATAGATGTCCATCAGCAGATGAATGGCTAATAAAAATATGGTATATGTGGGATATGTATACTAAAGACTTTTATTCACCTGTAGAGGAAAAGGGAAATAATAAAATATGATGAATACAGACAAAGCTGGAAAACATTCCAATGAGATAACCCAAGCACAGGAAGCCAAATGCTGTAAGTTCTCTCTCATATGATCACCCTAGCATCTAAGTATTAAGCATACATATCCAGATGGAAATGGGTTCAAGCCAGGAATCAATAAATGCACTCTAGAGTTGTAATTAGGAATGGAGTGTGTTGGGAAGGTTAATGAGGGATTTGACAAAAACAATAGGACAAAGCAGAAGGAGTTATACTGGGGGTAAATTGGGGTAGAGGACAAGGCACAACAGGGAAACAGGGGTAGGGCAGCCAACCAAAGTGAAATATATATATATATATATATATATATATATATATATATATATATATATATATATATATATATATATAAACCTATGCAAAAACTCCTATCTATATCTTACTGTAAAACTTGGGGGCTAGAGAGCAGACTCCACAGTTAAGAACACTTGATACTCTTGTCAAGAATCTAGCACCCACATGGCAGTTAACAATTAAATAAGTTCAATTCCAGAGCATCTAGCATTCTCTTATAGCCTCTGTAGACACTACATGACACATAGTGCACATACTCTTTAATACAAAACAATACTAAAAATAAAACGCTATTACAGATATAATTGGCGCTTTGAGACCTTCTTGTACTATAGTTGCCAGAGTTCCATGAAAGGGCCTGGAGTGAGGAGGACATTTTTAGGTTGCTTTATAGATGCATTCACAACCTTGACTCTGTCATCCCAGGACCATGAAAGAGCCTTTAGCTGGCTCTTCCTCCTTCTCCTTTTCCTTTGAAAGATTTGTGTGATTACCCTGGAACCACTAACATCATTAAAAATAATCTTACTTTAAAATTCATAACTCTGATTTTTACCCATAAGATCCCCCTTTCTGTTTAATGTAAATCCATTTGGGGTTCTTACAAGACTTTAAGGGTAATTCTCCAATAATTTCTCCACTTAAAACCTAACCTCTGATAACAGTGTCTCTACTTAAGATAAATGATTGGCAGACACTATCTCTCCTTTACAGAAATATTCCATACTCTAGCTTAAGAAAACAAATCAGTTGCTGCTATTAGAGTTAAACAGAGATACAGCTCACAGATTCACCAGCTACAGAGAATGTACCATGGCCCTGACATCCTGTTCTAACTCACCCATACCCCCACAGTAGTTAGACTACCTGACAGTGATGGTTCCTGTCATTCTGTGTTCAATTTCCAGGACGAAAAGAAATGTGGAAGAGATACAGAGGTGGTCTTCTAAACTCTGTTTGTATGCCTTGGCATGTGAGCAATGATATATCACACACAGGATTAGGATAATAAACAAAAAGTTTTCTTAGCACCCTTATTTTAAAAAGAAAGAACAGAAAAAAATCAACAAGAGGGCTATTTCTGTTATAAGAGATGAAATCGACAGCCTTCATCTCAAGACATCCCCTTTATAAACCCCATTTACAACACAGATTCGCAGCCAAACTGCAAACTTCTATCTAATTTCAGTACCACCTCTCCCTATAATGCAAATCTATGCTCTGGAACACCCTTGAGACCCATTTAAGAAGCTATTTTGGTACTTCCTTAAAAGATGAATTGTCCCTGACTTGGTAAATGTCAATAGTTTTAGAAACAGCCATTAAGGCTTGGGTGGAAAAAACTTCTCAGTGTAAAGATCTCCCAGTGATAGCCTGTAATAGATGATCTGCAACTAGGACTGGCCATCATTTTAGTAGGAAAGCTCACCTGGGATCCATGCTGAAACTGAGTAGAAGGGAAGAAAAGGAGAAAGGGAGAGACACAGACAAAGAAAATTAGAGGTAAGACCAGAAGAAAAAAGGCTGAAGGCAGACCTTTCTTGCTAATACTTGAAAACAATTTAATAAGATGAACACTAAACAAATGCTTGATCATTCTCAGATCTCTCAAATTACCTTAATAGAGCAATAGTCTGAAAACACCCACTTCAAACGTTTGATTTACATGCACAGAATATCAACTTAATATCTTACGTTGGAAGTTTTATGTTGTTGTTTCTGTTGTTTTTTACTTAGTGGCTGCTTGGAAGGTCTAGCAAATTGTATATTACCTACTCGTAAATGTTCTTGGCCTTTATCTCTCTAGGATTCTTGGAATTTAAGGCAAGATGTTTCTTTTGTTTTGAAATTCTATTAAGTAGGGTTTATGTAAAATATGATCTTAACTATGCTTATCCAAAAAAAAGTATGATTCTGTATGTATTGAAACCAGAGAAATACTTTAGAGAAATTAAGTCATGTATTCCACTCAGAAAATTCTAGACTATTCGGTAATCATTTCAATACAATGTTCGGAGGCCTATTTCATACCCAGACTAATTATCTGAGCTTCTAATGATATTCCAGACAAGATAAAACCTTAAATTTTATCCTTGGAAAGCATTTATAATCCATGAACTTGGGGAATGACAAAATAAAGCAATAAGGCCTATCAAATAAAACATTGGGATCCATGGTAGCACAACAAAGAGTACATATGGTGCGACCCATGGTTCCAGCCACATATGCAGCAGAAGATGGCCTTGTCATGCTTCAGTGGGAGGAGAGGCCCTTGGTCCTGGAAAAGCTGAATTACCCAATATAAGGGAATGACAGGGCAGAGAGGCAGGAAGAAGTGGGTGGTTAGGTTGGGGAGTACCTTCATAGAAACAGGCCGAGGGGATGGGATAGCAAGTTTCAGGAGGGGAAACCAAAAGAAAAGGTATAACCTTTCAAATACAAATAAAAAAATACCCAATAAAACAAAACAAAACAAAAATTCAATAATTTCTGACTCCCTTAAGAGATTTTTGCTTTCTACTGTGACAGAAGGAAAAGAACAAATCTATGCTCACCCATATAAATAACAAATAAATTATTGAGGATTGTACAAAACACAGATGTATTTCTGTGTACATTCTTGCATATGTTTATATGTATATGTCACACAGTCAAGTAGATCAATATAACAGAATTGAAGACCCAGATATAAATCCACACACCATTTGATTTTTGACAAAGGAGCTAAAATTATTCAATGGAGAAAGGACTTCAGCATGCAGAAGAATGCAAATAGATCCTGTCCTATCTTCTTGTACAAAGCTCAAGTCCAAGTGGATCAAGGACTTCCACATAAAACCAGGTACACTGAAAATATTAGAAGAGAAAGTGGGGAAGAGCTTAGAATACATAGGCACAGGGAAAATATTCCTTAACAGAACACCAATGCATTATGCTCTAGGATCAAAAAGAGGCAAATGGGACCTCATAAATTTGCAAAGCTTCCCTAAGCCCAAGGACACTGTCAAGAAGACAAAATGACAGCCAACAGATTGGGAAAGGACTTTTACCAACTCTACATCTGATAAAGGGCTAAATTCAATATATACAAAAAACTCAGGAAGTTAGACTCAGAGATTCCAATAATACTATTTTTAAATGGGGTAAAAACCTAAACAAATAATTCTCAATTGAGGAATATGAAATGGATGAGAAGCACCTAACGAAATGCTCAACATCCTTAGTCATCAGGGAAATGCAAATCAAAACATCCCTGTGAGTCCACCTCACACCAGTCAGACTGGATAAGATCAAAAACTCAGATGAGAGCAGATGCTAGTGAGGATGTGGAGAAAGAGAAACACTCCTTCACTGCTGGTGAGCTTGTAAGCTGGTACAACCACTGTGGAAATCACTCTGGTGGTTCCTCAGAAAATTGTACTACCAGAGGATCCAGCTATACTACTCCTGCATATGCTCAAATATATACATACATACACACATATATATAAATGGGTGTGTGTGTGTGTGTGTATCCAGCATATACCCAAAACATGCTCCAATATATAAGAAGGACATGTGCACTACCATGTTCATAGCAGCTTTGTTTATTATATTAGCCAGAAGCTGGAAAGAATCCAGATGTTCTTCAACAAAATTCATGGTACATTTACACAATGGAGGACTGCTCAGCCATTAGAAACAATGACTTTATGAAATACCTAAGCAAATGGATGGAAGTAGAAGCTCATCTGGAGTAAGGTAACCCAGTCACAAAAGAACACACATCATATGCACTCACTGGTAAGCACACACAAGCTGCCAAAGCTCTGAATACCCAAAAAACAATTTTTAGACCTTATGAATCTCAAAAATAAGGAATGACAGAATGTGGATGCCTTAATCCTTCTTAGAAGTGAGAACAAAATACTCACAAGAGGAAATACAGTAACAAATAAAGGAGCAGGGATTGAAGAAATGATCATTCAGAGACTGCCTCACTTGGGGATCCACCCCATATGCAGCTACCAAACCCAAGCACTATTGCTGATGCCAATAAGTGCTTACTGGCAGGAGCCAGATATGGATGCCTACTCAGAGGCTCTGCCAGAGTCATACTGATACAGTTGAGATAGATTGCAGCTATCTGTCAGACTGAACATGGAGACCTCAATGAAAGAGCCAGAGAATGGACTGAAGAAGCTGAAAGGACTTGCAATCCCATGAAAAAAAACAACTTAATCAATCAATCCAAACCTCCACAAATCCCAGGGACTAAAACACCAATCATTGAGCACACATAGAGAGACCCATGCCTCCAGTTGCATATGTAGTAGATGATGGCAGTGTCACACATCAATGGGAGATAAGGCCTTTGGTCCAGTGAAGGTGAATTTTCACAGTGTAGGGGAGTGCTAAGGCACTGAGGTGGAATGGGTGGTTGAGAGAGGGAGCACTTTCATGGAAGCAAGTGTAGAGTGAGGTGGGCTAGAAAGGGGATAACATTTGATATGTAAATATGAGTAATATACAATAAAAATAAAAATACAGAAAGAAAAAGAGAAAAAACAATGTAGGTTCTAGTAAGATGGTGCAGGGGTTAAGAGCAGTATTGTTTTGGCAGAAATTCCAGGTTTGGCTGTACTCACCTATCTGATTCTCACTTTTGAACATTTCAGGCACTGTATGCACATGGGACACAGGCATACATGCATGGGTATCACTCATCTACACAATATGAAATTAAATAACTCTTTTTGAAAATGTGAATTATCTGCACTCCCCCCACGTTCAGCAGCAGCATTCTCCAGTTAATAGAATGGCATAGGTGTAATTTATCCTGTTCCCAAACAATTTGTGCTGGATGTAGAAGACCAAGGAATAAAGATAAAAGTAGTTTTCCTTCTGAGGCATCCCCAAAAGATGTACATTATCTCCAATGAAAGAATTTCATTTGGTTCAAGGAGCAGTCCAAAGAGAAGGTAAACGTGGTGAGCATGGTGCTCTCTAAGCTGGATAATCAGGTGAGTGAATTTATCAATACTTCAGAATTTCTTGTTGTCTCTTATATTTTGAGGACACCATAATACAGAATTTAAAAGTCTCAGAAGTTTCAGAGCAGCCCTGGGTGAAAGTTGAGCCAATCCTGACAATTTTTTCCATGATTTCAGGAAATTGCTTCATTATTCACTCTCAGTTTGCTTATATACAACTATTTGTCTAATTGTTTGCTGCCTTTGCTGTAAAATGCACAAAACTCGGGACATGAGTATTAACCACTGTGGCCATGCAGATAATTATAATGATGATGGTGGTGGTGTTGGTAGTCATGGTGGTGCTGGCGGTGGTGGTAGTGGTGGTGGTGGTGTGATTAAAAACTTTGGGTTCAACAAAACTGCCAATATATTAGTCAGTTTAGTTAAGTCAAAGCAGAAAACATGACTCAAAATGCAGAACCTGAAGAGCTCCCCAGTCTTTCATCTAAAAGGGAAATTCAGCCCCAGACTCTTTTCTCAGTGTCTTCTGATCTAAGGAATCTGGCTATAACAGAAGATGAGTAAATCATGGACTGTGTCCTCAAGAGTTTGCACTGATTGGGGACGTTAAACATTCACATGGAACAGACAAATCACTGTCTGCTTCTGTGCCAGAGGAGAGCTATTTAAAGGAATTAATGAATAAGTGAATAAGAACATGAGAAACAGGAAGAATCAGTGTGGACCATGACACTTGGAGAGGGTATGGGGAAGATGGCCTACCTGGGATCAGCCATTACTGTGTGGAAGAGGACGGGAGAATAAGGGATCCAGCTTTCTGGAAAACAGAACAATTGGCTGGCTGTCAGGCTGGGGATGTGAGTCAACTGAAAGATAACAAGGCAGTCCACCATATGCTCCAGTAACACCTACCACTTCCAGGCAGAACTGCCAGACCCCATAACTCTGTACATAGGGACTTTTTGCCTAAAGAAATAACATACAGATGTAAAAAAGAAATACATAAAAAAGTTCAGAATCTTTAGACACCGAGGAAATGCAAATTAAAACTGCAACGAAACCTGAGCAACCTAAGAAAATCTTGTCCAGAAACAAAATGAAAAAACATAAAATAAGCTGTACATGCAGGTCAGTAATAGAACTCTCATTTAGCATTTACAAATCCATGGGTTTAATCTCAGTATGATAAAAAATGTAAATTAAAAACAAATCCCACACAGAGGTTCTATCACATTCTAGTCAAACTGTCTATAGTCAAAACCAAAATTGCTGGCAATGATATAGAGAAACAGGAGCTCTGATTACAAGTATAATACTGTTGCAAATATCTCTTAGTAGAGCCAATGTAAAAATAATTCAGCAATTCTTTAATAAATTAAATTAAACTAATATATGATCCAGATATGCCACCTTACATGTTTATCTGAAATAAATGAAGCCAAAATGCAAATAAGATACTAGTATATCTATGTTTTTCTTTTCACTATTCATAATTTCCAAGACATGGAACCCAGGCTTCGTGTCTATCAATAGATAAATGGAATAGTATTCAAATGTAAGAAAGAATGAAATTATGCCATGTGCAAAAACATGTATAAAACCAGAAATTATCATGGTATGCCAACTCATGACACAGATATCTTATTTTTTTCACATATAAAAATTAATGAGGGTGGGAAGATGACTTGAAAGCATGAAAATAGGACAGAGAAAAAAAGGGAAGGGAAAAATGAGTAGACTTAAAGAAAAGTTGTGATCAAAGTACAATGTTCTCTGTCGGGAAGGAAAGAAGCCCCGAGTTTGTGAAGACCTGATTTGGTAAACCTGCTTCTTCATTTATCTGTATATAAACTAGTTTCTCTATCAAAGAGCCCAAACCATCCATTCCAGATTTTCTTTGTGGCTGTGTATATGTTCCTTACTTATTCATTGCCTCCTAAGTTAGCCTAGTTCTTGAAGTTATCCTAGACAGTGCATTTCACATATATTGAAACTTCATAATGAAACCCTCAAGCATGGGTTTTTGGATAGAGCTAGAAAAAGGATTGAAGGAGTTGAAATGGTCTGTGACGCCATGGGAAGAACAAAATTACCAACTAACTAAACCCACCACAGTTTCTAGGGACTAAAACAACCAAGCAATGAGTTCACACTGAGATACCCATGGCCCCATGTGCATATGCAGCAGAGGATAGCATTCTCTGGCATCAATGGGAGAAGAGGCCTTTGGTTCAGCATAGGCCTTTTTTCCCAACGTAGGACGTAAATGCCAATGTATTGAGGTGAGAAAGTGTGGTTGGGAGAGGGAGTACCTTCATGGAGGCAGTGGGAGTGGCAGGGAATTGCAGAAAGGGGTAACATCTGAAATGTAAATGCAGAAAATATCCAATAAAAAATATTTACAAAAAGAAAAGTCAGTTGGGTGATGTTTTCCTGGGGTGAACATGTGAAAGAACATTTTGTCAAAGTGAACGCAGCAGAGAAGACATTCTGCTAAAACAAGCACATGAAAGGAATATGATAAAAAGATTCTTTGCTAACTACATGCATGTATTAGTCCACATTACATTGTGAGATTAAGCTGCATTTATCAAGAGAGCATAAAGAGACTCACACCAAAAAAAAAAAAAAAAAAAAAAAAACCCTCTGGTGGCATGCTTCTGGACTAGGAATGCACATGCTGAGGCAAGGTACATGAAGGACACCTGGTCTTGTGATGGCTCAGAGTAGGGTAATGGCAAGGAGGCAAGGTAGGACTGGTAAGGTTGCTGGGAGAGAAGTGGTAAGGTTGCAAGCGAGGAATGTGATAGGGGGTTTGTGGAGGGGAAACTAGGAAGGGGCTAACATTTTAAATGTAGATGAATAAAATATCCAATAAGAATGCCAATTTCAACATTCTTGTCAATTTCAAATCATCTGAACAGCAGTACATTTTTAGAATATAGACATAATCACCTTCCACAATGCATATGATTTTCATTCAGTGTGGGAACGTCTTAAACCATGCTCTGATTCATTAGAAGAAACCGAAAGAATTATTCTGATATGTAAGATGAAAATAATTCATAAGTAAGAAGAGAACACTGACATTCCTTTAAGAGTGGTATTTAAAAGTAATTAATCCCTTCACTTAAAAACAAGGTCACTGTCTCTGTATCTCAAAGCTGGTTTGTTAAGGTCCCAAAAGTAGAAATTAAAAGGGAGAACATCATTCACCCTGAAATATGCAAACATCAAAGGGAACAGGCTGTTCTCTTTTAGAGGAGTCCAAATGAAGGTTGTGCTGACCTGAAAAAAAAAAAAAAAAAAAAAAAAACCTGTAAAACATGATGCAAGTGAAGAATTTGATGCATATTTTGACAGACTTGGAGCTCAGTTGATAGCAAACCAGGCCATCCCACACAATCTCAGCAATGAAGAAAATTTGCTGCCTAGAATAGATTGTAAACGTTTGGAAATTTCACCTTAAAGAGTGAAGCTAGACTGAGCCAAGGTGTCTCCATATGAGATCTTGTGACTTGTAAGCCTGTGAAACTTCAGGCTGTAGCTAGTAAAAGGGAAGTCTAGAGGTGGCGGCAAGCAGTGTGGGTCAGAATGTGTTTCTAGGACAGACAGCAAGATATAGTCACTGAGCTTAAGTCTGGAGATACAAAATGACTCTTGTTTCAGCTGCTGGATGAAAGCACGTTTTCTTTCCTGAATTTGTGAAATAGACGTCAAAATATCAAAGCAAGAACTCTCAGATAAAAGACAAAGAAATGCTACAAATAGGAAACAGGTTAAAAAGAAAGCCCACAAAATGATGCTGTTTCAATGGAAGTCCAAAGACATATGGCCCAAGTCAAGCAAAAGTTACTGCTTAACCTTTAAAGTCTGCCTGGCTTTCAATCAAGTGGATGTCCACCTACCACCAGGAGGACACTCTGCTTTATTGAGTTAACTGTTCAAATGTTAATCTCAACCCTTCCTGCACAAAGAGTGACCTTCTTACTTTGAGATTTAGTCAAGTTGACACAGACAATTCACCATACCACGGTCCCACTCATATAACTGATAGCTAAGCAATGATGTCAATAGGAGTATCCGTGAGCCATGCAAGGAAGAGAGTAGCATGCATCTTCAGGTGTGCAGTCCCTCTGATAGAAAGTGTTAGTGGCTAAAACAAAGAAGACAAAGAAAGCTTGGTGCATAATAAAGCTGGGGTGACTTGAAGATGAGGCATATTCTGGCAGTGGATAGGCTTACACTTGGTTTAAGTAAAGTATATGACAAAGGGGGTTGGAAGATTGGTCAACAACCTTTGGTTTCTTTCAAAACAAACAAGTGGATTAGAATAATAAGAGAACTCTTAGGGGTAGGCTTAATGAGAGGTTCAGATGAGGAATGCTGCAGTAATGATAAAGATCTGATACAGTACTGAGGCTATGTAACCATATTTTATAACTAATAATAAAGAGTGCCTGAGCATAAAACCAAAATCATCATTAAATCAAAATCATTTTATATATTTTCTAAACAGATGTAAACAATGAAATCATTAGTTTCTTGATGGGCACATATTTTTCTGGGGCAGCTCCTATATTTGACACTTAAGCAGAGTGACACTTGTTCTAGTATTCAAAGATTATAGGACAAATTAAAGATTCTTTGCCTAAAATCCCCTTTTTGGTGAGTGTTTTTCAGGATGGCATCTTGCTATGTAGCCCAGTGAACTCCTTCTGTCATAGTCTCAAGTGTTGGCTTAGAAAATGCACCACCTTTCCCAGCTGAAAGAATCCTTTTAAGCATTTATACGACTGGCAATGCAATGGTTGTTTACAACATCACCACAAACACATGAGGAACAGATTCTCCTAAACAATTATTATGGTTTTGATGTCACTGAATGGTAAGAATTTTCAACTCTTATAATCTATTGGGATGACCATGATTGTTATCCAGAATGAGGGACAGCTAGTTCAGTGACATACATTTCTGGGTAGGTCTCTGAAGGTATTTGCACAGATGTGTGGCATATGAGAGAACAACAGAGAATAAAGTCTAACCTTAATGCAGGAGGTACTGGCCTGTAGGCAGGAGTCAAGATATAACAAATTCGAGATGGGGAAGCCCTCTAGTGCAGGCTTTTATACTTTCCACTTCTTAACTCTCATGGGGAAAGCAGATTTCCTTTCACCATGATGTTTTGTCCTCAGCAGAGGATCACTGCAATGAAGCCAGCTATTTGTAAAAACCTACTATGCAATGAACCAAATTAAATCTTCCCTTTTAAAAGTTGGTTTTCTCAAGTAGACTGCCATAGCAAATAAAAAATTTAGTAATATAATAATCATCACACACCTAAGTTCTTTCTTGACTAGTATACTGTTATATGTATTTGACAATAGATTAACTTAAATGCCATGAAGCAAAAATAAATGAAAATACAGAAAGTCAAAAGAAGACAAGATGAAGTAAGTTTTAAAAAAAAAAGTAGGAGGTAGAGAACAGAGGTTAGAGAGAACAGCATTCCAATCAGAATGTGTATGGTTTGTGACACTATTCTCAGGCAGATGAGAACAAATGATGTCTAATGAGCTGAGATAGAGAATTGACTTGACAAAAAAAAAAAAAAAAAAACTAAACTAAAGTTAATACAGCATCAATTTTCAACTCAGTGAACTTAGTAACATTATTGAGGTTACTTGCAAGTGTATAGGTAAGGCACTACTTACAGGATCAGAAACAAACCAAACAACACAAATCTCCAAAGACCTACACCAACTTTGATGACAGTATACAAAAGCTAGAGCTAAGTACATAACTTGCCTTCTGAAAGTTTCAGGGACTTCCCGAGACTTCTGTTTTTTTTTTTTTTTTTTTACTTTCTGCTTCTCAAAGTGCCTCTCTTTGCAACTTGCTGGGTCTTGATGAGCTTCAGTGGAAATTGCTATACAATAGTACAGTACACGTAGGTCAGAAGAAAAGTTTGGAGTAACAGAGAACAGGAGTTGGAATATCATTATAAAATCAAGAATAACAAAGTACTAAGGTAACAAAGCTAAATAGAGGATTGTAATTAATTCTTAGCACAAAAATCTGAGCTTCTTACTTTCCTTGGGAGAGTAACAGTATTATCATAGTTTAATCAGCTTCAAAGTACTACATACATATTTCCAGATGCCCCAGTGAAATATTCATTGCAAAAGGAAGGAGACCATTTTCAGACACTCTAATTAGAATAAATTAAAGTTCTACTACTAGAGCAATTACATTTTATAATTTGCTTGTGGGAAAATAAATTAGAAATAAAATAAAATGTCGTTGGTCATTTCCTTTCTATTTCCATGGTCCATTGCCTTGTACAAATTCAGTGCTAGAGGTCATTCAATTTAATTCTGAGCATCCCTGTTTGTAGTAAAGATGTCAGGTCAACTGTACCATGCCTCTGTTTTTGAAATATTAAGTTCTCCATGTTCCTGAAAATGAATGAAACAAATGCCAAAGGATGACTATGCATTTCTCTGGGCTTACAAATAAAGCTAAACAGTCATGGGGAGGCAGTTCAGTAGATAAGACAAGTCACTAGACAAACATTTGAACCTGAGTTTGGATTTCCAATAGCCAGGTATGTAGATATCATTGCAATTGTACTGGCAAGTGACAGTAGGGTGGCTAGGGCTTGTTGTTGCCAGGCTAAAAATCTTTGAGCTCCAAGGTTAGTGACAGGTTCTATCTTAAGGAAATTAAGAAAAACTAGAAACCAATATATGTAGACATCAACATCCTTCTCAAGCTTCTATACATGTATTGGCATAGATACCAGAAAAATGTACACACACACACACACACACACACACACACAGTAAAAATTAAAAACCATTTGAAGCTACATACAGTGTCTTGTGGCTGCCTTCCTAACTGCTCTAGAGGGAGTACTGAAGAATAGCCTGGTAATTTCAGCCTAGCCTGAACAAGAAAATGAGAGGCCATCTCAGAACACAGTGCACAAAGAAGAGAAGCAATTCCCTTAAAATTTCCAATAGACAAAGCACCAACAACCCTACTTATAAACCATTTTCATTCTCATAATTGAGTTTTTCTAATGGAGAACAGATTTTTTAAAGTAAATATGGCAATCAATCAAATGAATTTTCTCTTCTCCTTTGACTAACATTTTAGTTCTCCTTAAATAAACATTTTAAAAGTTAAGATTGTCAATATGAAGTATGTGCTGCTTCTTATTTATTAATGGGATAGAATTTGTAGTTCCTGCTCATGCAGAATATTTAAACTCTAAGTTGGTCATAGAGGGAAGATAATTTTATTTTCCATTAAGCTTGTTTGTGGGAAAATAACAAACTGTTGGCCTCAAAACTGCTTTTCATTTCTACCAACAAACCTTTCCCTTGCCAAATTGTTTCATAATAATTACTGCTTTTCAACTGGTTGTTCAGCAACACTCAGAGATCCATTTTCCTGTGAGTATTCATTCAAATTATAATAGCTGAAAAAACAATGTTACTTTGGATGTGTCTAAATACAATCAAATCCATGGTATGGAAATAATATTAAATTCTTACATACAGTCTTACAAGCACCTGTACTAGGATCATACCCTTCTAATCAACATGTCTGTCCTGTTCACTGCCAAATTACTGAAGAGTAACACTCTCAGAAACATTACTCCATACAAGGCTTACTTTAAGTTGTGAGTACCACCATCTTCTTATTTACACTCAAGCTCCTCAAATGGTTAGTCTCAAATGGCTAGAGTTCCAAGTTGCAATGCCTTTCTTGGTTTTAGAAAGACACCCAACTGTTATTTAGGCACACAGAAGATCTGGTCATTTCAAATTCTTAAAATGTCCTCAGAACAATGACATATAGACACTGGCTTCATTCTTCACATATCAGCGGTCTCTCATGGAACTCACAGCGACATCATCATTACTCAGCTCCCTTAACCAAGATTCCTTTCTATTCCTGCCTCATTTTTCCCCCATTTCTTAAGAGTGCTTTTCTGGATTATGTAAGTTAAACTACAACTAACTCATGCCCTTGATATAAGTCCTTAGATTCCAGGGGAAGCCACCTGATGTAAATATATTTTGCATTTCCATCATTAAGTTCAACCCACAACATTCTCACAGTACATAATCACAAATAACTTTCTTAATGTTTTAACAAGTGAGGACTTCTAAGACATTAAATAACACAACCTGTTTGGAACACTCAACATTATACTCCAAGTACTAACAACAAAAAGGTTAAAAAGTTACTCAACCATTGACTTTACTGAAAGAGATGACACTAGAAAAATTGATTTCAAGAGGAAAGGGTTCTACATTTTAAATCTAAATTTTTATCCAAAAGTGTCATGTCCTTCCATCATTTCTGATTATATGTTTATTCCATGGCGTCCTTGTTGTTTTTATGGTCATATGGGAATCATGACATCACAGAATTTGTACCTATTGCAACTCTTCTTGAAGTCAAGCATTCTGGTTTCATTTCATATTTGTGATAAGCATCCACGGCCGTGGTTGACAATGGTCAGAGACTTGATGTGGTCACAGTAACTTATTCTGCTTGTACATTGTTTTAACTGAAAAATATCCAGAGATACCAAGAGAAGTATATTGTTAGAAGGATACAATTTGTGTGATCAATCATCTTTCTAATATATATTTCTGAATGTTGTTCAAAGTCAGTGGTTAAAAGTGACTATTTTACCCTAATTTCATGGGTTTGATTCCATTACCAGGAAATAGACTCATTGTTGTTACTTGTTGGCAATATGCCAAACAATGTTACCTAGGTGTGGTTATTATATAAAATAAATCTAGGCTAAAGAAATTCTTGAACAATATCCAAAAACAACAAAAACTTAGTCAAGTTATATAATTTGGCACAATCAATAAGACACCAGCTATATAATCTGTTTATAGCAACACTTGCTGCAATGTAAAGGAATAAATTATATAAAATATATATGATTTTAAAAATTAGTCCTGTGCCTTACACAGCACATCTCAGTTCAGGATCTTCGTCTCAGATACCATCTAGATAGAGTGGTCATGGTACTGCACACTAATGCTCTGAAATCAGTTTGCTTTGCTCACATTCTTTCTCTTGTCTGCAAGATGCCTTGAGGTATCATGTCACTATGGAATACTTTGCAGTTCCTCACCCCATTTTGAGTCAAAATCTTATTCTAATTCTCTGTCTTCCTTCTACTGTGAAATGTTCTCAGTTGGCTGTCATGTTGGCAAAGATTTAAACACCCATTCATGTTCTAATGTTAAAAGTTGCCAAGTCTTAGATTAGGGATTACAAACAGGATCTATTCAAATGTCAAGTCTTATCTTTTCTTATGGTTACTTATGCTTTGGAAGATTTTGAGCCCACATATGAACCCAATGAAAATATATGTCATTATTAGTTAGCTGTGTTCTTCTCCACTGGCACACAGATAAGGAGAGTGCATGACCTACCCAAAATTATACACACTGTATAGGTATTTATGACATAGTACCTGAAAGAAATTATTCTACAAAAACTCCCAGCCAAGTGTATCTGGCAATTATTAATCTATGCTTATATTTTAGTGACCTATATGTTTAGTGACTTATATGAACAAATGTTCAGACTATGAGACATTAAAATACATCACTCTGGATATAGATATAGCTATCTCTCCAAAAGGAAGTCAAGCTGATTTATGACATAAATGAACACCAATATTTATGAGATTGTGGTACTAAATAAAGGCCAACAATCAAGTTCTTTATGCTAGCAAGAACAGCCACTCTATTGAAACTGTTGTAAGCCACTCACTGGGGCAACTTTATTGCAGAGTTCATATATCTAGCCAGGCTTTAAATTGATTATCATGACAACTTTGTAAAACAAGGAGGGGAGGAAAATTGCCTGATGGCCAGATGGGCACTTTGTGGGATGGAAAAATGACCAGTACTCTCAATTGTGAGATTATTCATAGATGTTGGGGGATATTCTTTTCCCTAACCATCATTGACATTTTTCTCCTACTCTTTTCCAAAATAGCAAACACCAATTGCCAATGAGTAGTTATCCTTTCTACATCTCTAAGTGTTTGGAGTTAAAAACCCTACCAGTAGCCTTTTGTTCTCATGCAGAATTAGGCACTTAATTGGCTATAATCATGGTTATTAAAGCTATTCTTTTTTTTTACCATGTGAAAGGGGCTATTTCTAGGCACCCTCTCTTTTGCTCCCTACATGCTGTCAATAAGTAAATTTTCTATGGCACTCTATTTTTAGATATTTACTTGGTTTATGCCAGAGGAAATTATAGGTAGAAAGAAATATTTTCAGAGTTAAGGAAATAGGAATGGTTGCTTCCTACACAATAACTACAACCCCAGTTCATTTTGATAGAGAGGCCAGGTGAGTCCAGAAGCCTAGAGGGTTCATCAGCCTTTTATCATTAGAGCTTTGTGAAACAATGGGACAGATGCATACTGTCCATAATGCTTTAGGAGTTTGGAGCACAATGCATATATTTCTCATACTCACCTCTGGCTCAACATTTTAATTTTAACAAATTAGTCTATTTAAATAATCATTTTATTGAAGTGTTTGTGCCAGAACTCTTCAGAAGGACTATTATTCTATTTTTTCTCTGTCTTCTCCTATTCCACCAGCACTGTACTATGTGAATAACGGGGAAGATGAAGGCAGCAACTGAAAGGAAGGGCTGACAATACAGAAAACCACTTACAACTAAGTGACAGACAATTCAGTTGAGAGGAATATAGGATGTCATTTCCAGGGTGGGGGGAGGAAGGAGTGACACTAAATGCTACCAAATTATAGACCATATAGATTTATATGGAAGAAACCTTTTTAAGTAAATAGATTTTTCCTAATTCCTTCTTAGAAATAATAGAGCACTTTCCAGTTTTGGTTCAGTGCTTTGTAGAGTAGAAAAAGCACAAACAGAAGATAACATCGTGGCTTATTGTGTGCCATACACAACCATGAACCTGAGAGCACTATAGCTCATTTAATACTTAGAATGGCTCTGTAACATACGCGCTAATGTTCTCATTTTATAGCTATTGAGGAAAAGTGCAACTTAGAACTTAGAACCCAAGCTGAATACAGTGCCTCCTGCTGGCATACTGAGAACTTTGGAGGTAAATGGAGGATTATGAGTCTAATGCTAGCTTAGGCTATGGAGTAGCTTGTGGGACAGGACAAACAAGAAAAGGAAGCCATGTATTAGAAATTTAAAAGGGGAGTAGTGGAGAGAGGCCCCAGTAGTTTAGAGAACTGGCTGAGGGCTGAGGTTCAAGACACAGCATCTACATGGTGGCTCACAGCATGTGTAATTTGAGTCCTAGAATTCCAATGCCCTCTTCCAACCTCACAATCATTGCAGGCACATGGTACATAGACAGACTTGCAGAAGAAACACCCATACAACTTAAAATTATAAAATGAAAAGTATTTTCAACAAAGCAGGAGAACAAGTACAATCCAAAGAAAATCTAAGAGCTAAAATATTTTAGGACTAAGAGTAAGAACTCCCTTCATCAAATCTAAACCTTTGTCCTTCAACCACTGAAGTGTAGTCCTAAAATTTCATTTCTATGATCCTTAAGGCCACAGAACAAATCAGAATTGAGAAATTATCATTAATATGACTAGCAAATGGAAACTGATACTGTAAATTATTATGGAAATCTCCCCTCAAAACAACAAAAATCTCACCGGATTTATATGCAAATGCATGTCTGTGTGGTACAATTCTCTTTGCTTCATTGACAGCTCTCTCTCCCTTGCTTCTCTCTCTCTCTCTCTCTCTCTCTCTCTCTCTCTCTCTCTCTCTCTCTCTCTCTCTCTCTGCCTCCCTCCCTCTCTCATTCTCCCCCTTTTTCCAGTGTCCTTCATTCTCAGTTCAAACATATATATATATACATATTGTATATAAAAATGCTCTTAAATAAACACACATATAGAAAAACTATGTACTCATGTAGAAACTGCATTTATAAGATATTATTTCTAAGAACATTTCTTAAATCCATATTTCTTTAACATTACTTACAGAATCTGAAGGAAATGAGAAAACAGCATGTAACTTCTCCAAATTTGGTAAAATCTGAAACAAAGAACTTTTGAATTTATAGAAAACTTAGAGTGCTTGCCTGTTATAAATGTTCCTCTACTGTGAAATTTCTTAGAAGAATTCAGTTACAAAGAATCAGTCCATAAACTGTGATAAAGCCCAGAAGAATTGATATGTCATGCTGTCTGTGGCTGGCTACCTGACAACTACAAAACAACATATAGAAAGTGAAAAAAAAAACATTTCTAGAAACCTTAGAAATGACACTCAGTGACAAATGTTTAATATTAATGTCATCAATGCTAAAGAAATTATTACTGACTGACTTTTTACCACTAACTGCCCTGTTTTTAATAAATGCCTGCAATATTTCAAAGGGAGCATTATAACATATTTTATTTTATGCCCTTTAATCCTTTCATAAAAACCTTTCATTTTGATGAATGGCAAACAAAAGAAAATAAAAAATATAGTTTGGAATATTTTAATGGTACCTCTATCTGCATGGACAATGGACCACAGTTAGTAGTGCGGTGGTACCAGAGGTTGTAAGTGACCTACGATAGTTTGGAATATTTTAATGGTACCTCTATCTGCATGGACAATAGACCACAGTCAGTAGTGTGGTGGTACCAGAGGTTGTCAGTGGCCTAAGAGAGACCATTGACTTTTACTGAAATAGGAAACAAAGAACAATCATGAAATTAAATGAGTTTGGGACACATGGAACCAATGGTTGGGCAAGATATAGTGGTTATTTCAGCAATTATCCTTTTCTGTAAGGAAAATATAATCAAACATCCAGAACATTGAAGGAGAATCATATGAATCTGTCCTTTTATCTGAGAGGGTATATAAAACTAACCATTGTCTGAATATATTTGTCTGTTGGAGGATAGAAGGAATGAAAGAAGCATGTGTAGTTTAGTTCTTTTAATATTTTTACAAACACAACTTTTTATTTTCACAAGAACCATATTTACTGCTGTTCAGGGCTTTCTGGTGTTATAACAAATTACTCTTAAAGATCATGTTATAAAGCCACCAATTTTTTATCATCATGAATTCTGCAGATCAGAAATTCAGACAAGGCACAGCAGGAAGGGTTGTCTTTGTTCCAGATTCCTGGGGCCTCAATGAGAAACTGAAGGCTGAGAAGCAGGAGGCAACAAATTGTTCCATAAAGAACCAAAAAAATAAGTATTCCTGGTTTGGGTGGCCATAAATACAGTCTCCATTGTGACCGTTCACTTCTGCTATTACAGAGGAGCAGAAAACATGAATACTATATAAATGAACAGGCATGGCTATTTACAAATACGTTACTTTAAAAATAGAAGAAATAGGCTGGACTTGGCTCTTTCAGAGTATCCAAGTCTCCTTTACTTATAATTCATTTTAATAAGAGCTATTTACTCCAGAGTTTTAGTATTTCCAGATGAGAATTTGTCAATGTAGGCATTTTATTAGAGATGATGTGAGACCCTACTAATCACAAGGGCTCAGACCTAAGGATGACAGAGGAGAGAGAGAGAGAGAGAGAGAGAGAGAGAGAGACAGAGAGAGACAGAGAGAGACAGAGAGACAGAGACAGAGACAGAGACAGACTGAGAGAGACTCAAATAGAATCCACTCTACCTCTCAGAGCTCAACTCAAGGACTTTCTCAGTGGAGGAAATCCAAATGTCCAGTCTAGTTAGGTATAGGGAAATATGCTTAGAATTCCAGTAGTCAATGAACTGAGTCAATAGGATAATGGGTTCAAATATAATCTGAGATACAAAATAAGACCCTATATTCCTCAAATATATAGTCCAGTCTAGGTAGGTTCAAGTATGAGGAAAAGATAATTTTCTTTGTGTGATGAGAGCTAAGAGACTATAAGAGAATTTAGGTCTAAAATTAACATATTTTCCATTTTTAGAAGATATAATCTTCAATTTGCCATATCACATAGCAGACAAGGGTTAAAAAGATCACCATTTATCTTTGAAAAGTCACTATAAGGTCAAATAACAGCCCTGTGAAGAAGTCGATTTGCAAAGGTAATACAGTGATATTGTAGAAATATAAACCAAACAATACACAGGAAAGTATAGGTAAGTGACAATAACATAATTTATACTGGGTGTCAAAATACAGCCCATAGACCACCCTAGACAGCTTTTATTAAATAAAGTTTTACTGGGATATAGCAATATCCAATCATTTAATACATACAAACAAACAAACACAAACACACATGCACACCCACAGGCATGCATGCACACAGGCTCACATATTTTCCATTGCTTTTGCTCTACAAGAACAGAAATAAGTAAATGCAGCAACTGTCTCACAAAGCTAGTGATGTTTCCTAAATGGCACCTAATAGAAATAGTTTGTCATCCTCTACTCTAGTGATGAAAAGAAATTTACCAGACATTATGGAGGGAAAAATGATAAAATGAACAAAGTGAAAATATGTGCAAATTCAGGACAAGTTTATTTATATGACACTAGCCGAATTTCTAACTAGATTAATCAAGAACAATTCTAGTTTTCACTTCTTCTGGAGGAATGTTTAGACATTTCCTTTATATTGCTGTGTAAAGAAGATTCATATGTATATTCAGGAATTCAGGCAGAAGTGCTTAATTACACCTGTCAGATATTTAGGGAAAAATAAACAACATTAACATGACTGCTAGATAATTGTCCTTGGGTGTACATCATACTCTAAGGAAATGATTTGTTAATTTGAGAAAGAAACAAGTAAAATTCCTCAGTATGTACTTAATATATTTTTTCAAATACATATATAATATTATATAGATAATATAGATAAAATATTACTATAATAAACACATGCACACAAGTTCTAGAATGAAATCAAGCAGCATTAAATCTCAAGTCAACATCACACTATGAAAATTTTCACATACCTCAATGCCTTCCTCTTCTGATAAGATCACAATACTATCTTCCTTAGATATTGGGTATTTAACGATGCACTTATTAATTTTGGTTTTAGTATGTTTGTTTATTTTCTTATATTTGTCAATAAGATCCAGTCGACTGGAAAGAGAAAGTCAATTGAGAAAATGCTTCCATCAGCCTGTTCTACTGGCAAGTCTGTGAGGGTGTTGTCTTGTTAGTGACTGATAACAGAGGGTAACCCACTGTGAACAGTGCAATTCTAGGCTGATGATCCTGAGTAATATTTACAATAAATAAACAAACAAACAGGCTGAGCAAAACATGTCGAGCAAGGCAGAAAGCATCATTCCTCAGTGGTCTCTGCTTCCATTCCTGCCTTCAGGTTCCTAGCTTGAGTATCTGCTGTGACTTTATTTGAAAATGCAGTATAATAAGTTGAATTAACTCTTTTCTCCCCAGTTGCTTTTGGACATGGCATTTATCACAGCAACAGGAAGCAAACTACTACACCTGGCTTTAAACAACTATGAAGTAGCTGTAGGCTCTATCTGCCTTATTGCATTTTCTCCCTTCTCTTTAGACTGGTGATGGCTAATATTACTAACTGGATAAAATCCAGGAGTCAAGGCTCCATATGTGCCTGTGAAGGATTATTTAAATGATTAGCCTCTGGGTATGCTTATGAGAAATTCTCTTCACTGGGTTATTTGAGGTCGGAAATCTACTCTGAAGGACAACAGCACATCCCATGGGCTTGTGGCTGCAGAAAAAGCAGAAAGCTACCAAGCATGGGTGTTCATTGCTCCTGGTTCTTGACTGCAGTTGCAATATGATCAGCTGTTTCAGGCTACTAACAGCCAGATTTCCCCACTGTTGCTTGATTTTTGTACTTGGGATAAAACATACTGACAAAATAGCAAATTAGTGGATAAAGAGACTATTGTATTTCATAATTCTAGTGTACATTTCATAATAGAGAATTCATGGAGGCAAAACTTAAAACAGTTAGTCACATCACATTACAGTCAAGAATATACAGGAGGTAATGCATTTATGTATGCCACTACTTGGCTCATTGTTTCTACCTTTATATAATTTAGAAACAAAGTCTAGGGAATGATATCTCCCGTAGTGGCTAGACTTCCTTTTCCAATTAACATCACAAAGTCAATTCCCTGCAGACCAACCTAGTCCAGTAATACTTGTTTGAAATTCTCTGACAATTTTAAAGTTTTTCAACTTGACAAATCCACCTTGATAAACTGTACCCTCAAAATGTAGCTAAAATAACTTTTTTGTCTCAACTGAAGAATATCTAATGACTGAGAAACACATAAAGAAATGTTCAACATCCTTAGGCATCAGGGAAATGCAAATCAAAACAACCCTGAGATTCTACCTCAAATCAATAAGACTGGCTAAGATCAAAAACTCAGGTGACAGCAGATGCTGGTGAGGATATGGAGAAAGAGGAACACTCCTTCACTGTTTGTAAGATTGCAAGCTGACACAACCACCCTGGAAATCAGGCTGGTGGTTCCTCAGAAAATTAGACATAGTACTACCTGAAGACCCAACTATACTCCTCTTGGGCATATACCCAAAAGGTGTTCCAACAAATAACACATGTCCCATTATGTTCATAGCAGCCTTTTTACAATAGCAAGAAGCTGGAAAAAAACAGATGTCTTTCAAAAGAGGAATAGATACAGAAAATGTGAAACATTTTCACAATGTAGTACTATTCAGCTATTAAAAAAAGATTTTATGAAATTTTTAGGCAAAGGGATAGAATTAGAAAATATCATCCTGAGTGAGGTGCCCCAATCACAAAAGAGCATACATGGTATGCACTCACTGATAAATGGATAATAGCCCAAAAGCTTGGATTACCCAAGTTACAATCCACAGACAACGTGGAGTTTGAGATGTTGGAAGACTTAAAGAGGATACTTAAGTCCTTCTTGAAATGGGGAACAAAATATTCACAGGAGGAAATACAAAGTGTGGAGCAAAGACTGAAATGAAAGAAAGTACATCTAGAGACTGCAGGGATCCATCACATATACTGTCATCAAACCCAGGCAATATTGTGGATGCCAAAATGTGCATGCTGACAGGTGCCTGATATAGCGTCTCCTGAGAGGCTCTGCCAGAGCTTGAGAAATACAGAGCCAGGTGCTATCAACCAACCACTGACCTGAAAATGGTGTCCCCAATGGAGGAGTTAGAAAAAGAACTGAAGGAGATTAAGGAGTTTGCAACTCACAGAAAAATCAACAATATCAACCAACTAAAACCCCAGAGCTCAAGAGACTAATCCACCAATCAAAGAGTACACATGAAGGGACCCATTGCTCCAGCAGCATATGTAGCAGAAGATGGCCTTATCAGGCATCAAGAAGAGGATATGTCCTTGGCCCTCTGAAGGCTCAATACTTCAGTGTACAGGAATGTCAGGGTGAAAGATGGGAGGGAGTGGGTACATGGGGAAACACTCCCATAGAGGTAGGAGAAGGAGATGGGATAGTGGAATTCGAGGGGGGAAATCAGGAAAAGAAAATATACAATAATTTTAAAAAATGAAAAAAAATGGGGGACCCAGCTAAAGAAAAAATTCTCAACTAAGGAATACCGAACGGCTGAGAAGTACCCAAAGTAATGTTCAACGTATTTACCTTTTTTTCTGCTTTTTTGTCTTAGTTTTCAGAAAGAAAAAAAAAAAAACTAACCTAGGACCACTCAGATTCTAGTAGAATAGGAATATTACTTTCTCAGTAGGAAATGATCTACATAATCAACTACCAACTCAATAAATTACTCTATGTTTTAAACTATTACCTGGGTTATCTGTTTATATCCTGAAAACATCTCAAACTTGGCTCACCTTAACTGATTTTCTCCATCTGTACTGGCCTTCCACATCTTCCGTACCCTTGACTCCTGCTACACTCCACTTTTGGCATTTAGCTGTGGCATCAAGACTCACCCTTGAAAAATCAATGCCAACAACTTTTCTTAAAATACTGTTTTCAGACTCACGATGGTAGACAAGATAGTAGCTCCTTTGCTGTCAGTCACAGAAACCATATCTTTTCATTGTTCTTCACAAAATGGGCAATCGTGCATTTATACATATATTTAATTAATGCTTGTCTTTTTCACTATGCCAGGAATCAGTAAAATTGGGCTATATTCAAATCTGATTCTCAGCCTCCTTTTGTACAATGCTAGACCTAAGAATTGTGTCAAGGGAACCTAGCATAACTGTTATCAGAGAAGCCTACAGAGCAACTGATGGAAGCAGAGTCAGATACCCACAGCCAAATATAATGTAGAACATGGGGAATTCTGTGGAGGAGAGGGGAGGACAATTCGAAGGAGCCAAAGGTGTCAAGGACATTACAATAAAATGTACAGAATCAACTAAGCTGGGCAGATAGGGGCTCACAGAGACTGAAGCACCAACCACAGAGCATGCACAAGATAAACTTAGGCACTCTGCACATAATATAACAGTTGAAAGGTTTAGTCTTCATGTGGGACTCCTAACAGTGGGGACAGGAGCTATCCTTGACTCTGTTGCATTTGGATCCCTTCCCTGTAACTGGGCTGTTTTGGCCTTGTCTAGCCTCGTTCGGAAAAGATGAGTTAGGCTAACTGCCACTTGATATGCCAAGTCTGCCATGGGAAGTATCCAATTTTCTGAGGAGAAATTGGGAAATGGTAGATGGGGAGAGCTGAGTGGAGAGGAAAGCACTGGGAGGAGATGAGGAAGGAAAGCTGCAAGTAGAATGTAAAGTAAAAAAAAAAATAACAATAAAAATGAATGGTGTCATTTTAAGTGATTACATAAGAATCTATGTAGTATCTGTGACTTTTCTCATTATCCATTGTTTTATGTACTTCCTTTTTTGTCCTTCACAGATGATGTGCTTAATCTTCAGTAGTGCTATATATTTTGATTCTGATTTTTCCTTCTTATATCTCTGGAACATAGAAGTATGCTCTCATGATGTAAAAATAGATACTTAGTAGAAAAAGCAGGAAAAAAAAAAGGTTTTAAAGTTTTAGAACTTGTTTTTGACAAATTCTAAGTGTAGGAAATTATATGATGGAATGTCAGTTCTATGAACAGAAGGGTTTGAACCAAATTGCCCCTGGCAGCTATCATCTCTAAAGAACCCTGCCTTCAACATTAATTATCACACAAATTGCTTGTTTTGAGGGACAGGCTCTTTTTGCCTTTTCTTCTAGTTTGTAAGCTGTTGTTCTCTGTCATGATGTCATGTTCCCTTATGTGTCTGACTCCACACCTTTTTCAGAGGCAAATCCAGTTCTCAGCCCTCCTCCCCCCACCATGCCTACCTGGATTGCTCTGTTTGTCTCTGATCTTGATTTTATGCTAGCATAAAATTATTGGGAATGAAACCTCTTGCTTGAAAGTTCATCATACACCCAATCTTCAGAGAGCATGTCTAATCAAACAGTATGTAATTAGAGGAGATTTTGTTCTAGATCCTTTAAGTCCAAGGGCTAAAGGTGAGTCAAACAGCCAAAATTGTAATCACCTGCAATAGTGTGCAAAAATGAAAATCCTTCGTATACAACTCAGCCTCCTGGCTTAGCAACTCTAGAGAGCAAGTCTGACAACAGAGAACAGCAATCTATTAAACTACCAACTGTGTAGGTGACTCTGCATTAAGGCAGTGGTTATCATCTAATATTATAATCAGCTATGTTGTTTTAATCATCTGCACTCTATCTTATTAAAGATTTTTCTTTAATTTTTATTGCATTTTTGTATTTACTGTGTGACATGTGTACATGAAATGTATGGGAACATGTGTGCCATGGCATGTGCGTGAAAAGCATAAGACAACTTTCAGGCATTGCTTCTCACCTTCTGTCATCTGAATCCTGGGGATAGAACTCAGTTCCTCAGGCTTAGCAACAACCAGTTTTACTCACTGAGCCATATCATTGACCTGAGTCTGATTTAAAAGAATTGTGTGGCTCCATATTGGGTCGATCCCTAGGTGAGGCAGTCTCTTTTCTTCAATCCTTGCTCCTCTAGTTGACTTTTTATTTCCTCCCTTGAGTGTTTTGTTCTCCCTTTTAGAAAGGACTGAGGCATCCACATTCTGGCCTTCCTTCTTTTTGTGCTTCATTAATTCTGTGAATTGTTTCTTGTGTATTTAGATCTTTGGCGGCTAGTATCTGCTTATTGGTGAATGCATAGCATGTGTGTTATTTTGTGACTGGGTTACCTCACTCAGGATGATAATATCTAGTTCCATCCATTTGCCAAGGAATTTCATAAGTCATTGTTTCTAATATCAGAGTAGTACTCCATTGTGTAAATGGACCACAATTTCTGTATCCATTCCTCTGTTGAAAAACATCTGGGTTATTTTTAGATTGTGGCTATTATAAATAAGGTTTCTATGAACATGATCGAATATGTGTCCTTGTTATATGTTGAAACAAATTTTAGGTATATGCCCAGGGGTGTTCAGGTACTACTATGTCCGATTTTTTTGAGGAACCACCAGACTGATTTCCAGAGTGGTGTTACCAGCCTGCAATCCCATGAACAATAGAGGAGTGTTGTTTTTTCTCCACATCCCAAGCACTGTTGCTGATGCCAAAAAGTACTTACTGGCAAGAACAAGATATGGATGCCTCATCAGAGGTTCTGCCAGAGTCATACAGATACAGTTGACGATGCTTCTAGCTAACCATCAGACTGTGAACATGGGGACCCCAATGAAAGAGCAAGAGAAAGGACTGAAGGAGCCAAAAGAGTTTGCAACCTCATGAGACAAACAATATTATCAAACAACCAAACACTTCAAAAGGTCCATGATCTAAAACACCAACCATTAAGCACACATAGAGAGGCCCAGGGCTCCAGTTGCATTTGTAGCAGAGAATAGCATTGTCTGGCATCAATGGAAGAAGAGGCAATTGGTCTAGTGAAGGTGCATTTTCCCAGTGTAGGAGAATGCCAGGGCATTGAATTGAAGAGGGTGATTGGGAGAGAGAGCACCTTCATGGAAGCTAGTGGAAGTGGAGGGGGTATGGGAGTTGGGGAAAAGGGAATAACATTTAAAATGTAAAGACATGAAAATATCTAATGAAATAATTTTAAAAAAAGAGTTGTGTGAAATGGGCTAGGTTAGGTCATGCTTGCTTGCTTGCATGTTTGCTTGCTTGAATGAATGAATGAATGAATGAATGAATGAATGAATGGATGGATGGATGGATGGATGGATGGATGGATGGATGAAGCCATCTTTATACACATTTATCATCTCCCAGTCATTTTCTTGAGAAGCCAGACGTGAGAACTATGTATGCATCTTCAGACTTCACCTTGCCAACTGACCTTTTGCTAAAACAGCAGTTCAATGACTTCCAGACAGAATAATAATTCAAAGTACTGACAAGAACATCATACAGTAAAAAATAAATAAAATGAAAGCAAAGAAAGCATGCTTCAGGCAACAAATTCAACAGTCTAAAGGCTAAAACTAACTACTGATTTTTCACTATCCTTTATACCTATGAAATATAAATTCATCCAATTTAATGTTTCAGAAATTTAATGTGTTCACAATTTGACAAAAAAAGGAGATAAGAAACAATACTAATCTTAGGTAATTGGTTACTTCAGGACTTAAGATTAAAAAAAAGTCACATTACATCATCCATTTTCTTGAATACTTTGTCATAGGTACTTTTCTCAAGATCCTAAATGAAAGTTTTATCATTTTCTTCTTCACTGGGACAAAAATTTTGCATCTGAAATGGTGACACCAGCCCTGAAATTTTACGGGAGATGGTCCATATACTGCCCAAGAATTCCTCATTTTTAAATAACTGATCATAAGAGGCATACTATCAAGAATGTGCATCTGACAAGTGTTTGAGCTTGGTAAGTGCCCAATATTTCCTTGAAAATAATCAAATTAAACAATATTCTAGAGTTGCTCTATGATATGAGGGAAGGTGCAGACAGGACAGCATAGAGAGTGTTCTCCTGTAAATAGTGAGTTTGCTTTGGCTTACTCTAAATACCTTAATTAGAGTTTTCCCTGCCAAGTAGAATACTCGGATAGCTGTTTGAGGACTCATCACCCTTTAACTCACACTTCTGTTTGCAAATGGACTAATAAAGCCCACAGAGTAATTGGAGAACAGCTGGACTGTTCCCCGAAGGGGAGCAGAATTTGGCCAAGCTGCCCAGTGCTGTTCCACTGTAACACGTTGCCATCTGACAAGAAACACAAACTGGCGTAGACATGCCTTGAAAGTAATCAGCTTCCTCAGCTATCTTCACTGCCCCTGTATACCCAGCTGCCTGGGTCTATCTGCACATGTTCACGTCCAGCTCTGGGTTTCATTCACAGTATTTCCTGCTTACGCTTTATCCTTCATTGCCCTTTCCTGAAGTACATCTCTGGTCAGTTATTTTTCTCAATGTCTAAAATCATTTATCGGTAGATTTTTTATTATATTAATTGTCAACATATTATGGGTCAGTAACTTAGTAAAAATCAATTAAAATTCACTAATACAGAGACACATTAATAGAAGACATATAAAAATATACAAATTAGCTTATTGTTATCAACAGACAAATAGTACTTTTTTTTAAATGCTATAAAATCTCCCCCAGCCTTCTTTTCAATTGTTTTTCAGACTTGTATGACATAATTGATGGGCCAGCATCAAATATGTTTTTGAGATATTCTTACTAATTCTGGTATCTTCTTTTAAATTGCCTACCAACATTTTGGCACCATCCCACAGAGATGTTAACACTGGAATACACCCCATAACCCTAACCATATTGAAACATATCATATAAACAAAGACTAGATAATTAAACCATTAACTCAAATACTGATGACCTATCCAAATGTAGCAATCCAAAGCACCACTAATTCATTTCCCCTTCTCTGGGTTTCACAGTTTTATAAATAAGCAGATCCTAGTGAAGCAAGAATAGAATGACAGATGCTATTCAACTCAAAGCAAATTTCTAAGAATCCAAGTCCCACAAAATTCTCAGCAAAAATAAAGGCTGTAGAAGTTATGAAAGAGCCCAAACCTTGTATGGTGACCTGGCATACTAAAATCCCAGGGAAGAGCTAAAAAGACATTTCAAATCCAAAGAATGACTGCCTGCTATAGGAAAATCTTTTGCTCTAGTCAGGGCTTAAACTGATTATATGAAGCCCGTCTGTATTATAAAGAAAAATCTTCTTTACAGAAAGCCTACCAACTTAAATATTAAGGTCGCTTGAAAACACACCATGGACACATTGAGAAAAGAGATTGTTTGCCCCACTTTCTCTCCACTTTGCTCAGTGGAGTTAATATATAAAATCAATCATCATAGCATCACTATCAGGGCCATGGATCACATGAACACGCATAACAGTGAAGCTCCTTATGTCTTCCTTCTATTTTTTCAGGAAATGGAAATTTTATTTTGTTAGTAAGCAACCCAGAAATCAATCCATGCTACGTCATTATTCTCCCACTGAGCTACTTTTACAGCACTTCAGTTTCTAGTTTCTTTCTTATTTTATTGAAAAAAACTATCCATCCAATATATTGTGATCATGATTTTTCCTTTCCCGACTCCTTCCAGGTCCCACCTATTTCCCCACCCTCCCAACCCTATACTCTTTCTTTTCATATCTCTCTTCATAAACCTGACTATCACTCTTCCAGAACCTGTCAGTTGCTCTTTATCTACTGGTAGACTTTCAGGGCGACCTCTCTTATTCAGGATTTGGTGTGGAGTGAAGTTCATAGGGATTGTACAAGATATTATAATTATCAACAACTGTATGTACAGCTATCCTGCTGTGGCCAGAGGAAACTGTTCTCTTTACTTCCTGCTTTTAGTTCTTACAATCTTTTCATTTCTTCTTCAATAATTCCTGAGACTTGAAAGCAAGGGGAAAAGTACAGGTGTTCCACTTAAAGCTGAAGACTCCACTGTCTCTAATTCTCTACAGTTTGATTAGTTGTCTGTCTTTATTTAAGCAACATGTATTCCAAACAAAAGCTTCTCTGATGAAGGTTGAGGGATACAATAATCAGTGGATACAACAGTAAATCATTAGGAGTCAACTTAATACTATTTCCATTTAGGAAAATAACTGTGGATTTTCCTCTGATGCCTATGGCTTTTCTAGTCATGGGTTTTGGGACCTGATAAGGTGGCAGTTATGGACTTCTTGTGGAACACGACTTAAATACATCACAAAGTAGCAACTTACATAATGTTGAAACCCCCTTTTGCACCACTGGTGATAGCTTTGCATTCCAATAGTTACTATAGCTCACAGCACTTTTCCTAAAGAGATAATACACTTATTTCAAACAACATGAATATATAAACCTGGTATTGACATAACATTCCTACTATCTGACTAGCTTTTATAGTACTAGACATGCCATGTACACTACCTTGGGAGAAAAGTAGTCATCAAAATTACCCTGCTATGAACACCATGAACTACAATAACAACTCTGGTTTTTTATATTTTTTCCTACAACTGTAGCCTCAATGACTTGTTCAGCAATTTGTTCCCAAATAAGCAAATGTCCAAAAGAATACATTCTGGAAAACTGATAGACAGATGAATATTCTTCAGAAAATTAATATTTTATAGAGGATTTTCTATGGTCATTCAGTAAAAAAGGACAAACAGCAAAAAGAGTTGCTAAAAGTAGTAGAATGTGTGCATGTATCACAGTTCTTATTAGTACTATATGATGGTTAATATCAGTTGTCAACTTAACAATATCTAGAATCACCTAGAAGATGATCACCTGCCCGTTAGTGTGTAGGGAAATTTTCAAGATTCGGTTAATAGAAGTTTTAATATAATAACTCTCAATGAGGGTATAGCCATTTCAAGGACTAGAGCTCTATGTTGCATAAAAAGTAGAAAGCCAACTGAACAATGATGTTCATTTCCCTCTATTTCATGGGTGTATCAATGTGACCAACTGTCTCATAATCCAACTTCCATGACTTCTCAACTGTGAAATATGGCACAGTGATAAGGCACAGTAAGTTAAAATAAGCGCATCTTCCTTTAAGTCGCTTTTTATAAGGTTTTGATCATAGAAATACAGTAATGGAGAAGACTAAAATAGGATACTTTCTCATTTCTCAGTAACAGTTTACCACAAATGGCAAAACAAATATACTAAACAGCAATTCGCATATACGCGACACTAGTAGAGCTGTTTCCCAAAGCAGCTTTTTTCTCTTCCGTTCTCCCTTTTCCAAACCAATGTTAGATAGCAAATTGCTTCAATGTCCCTTAGCTTTGGTTTATTTATCTTTTTTAATTACATGGTTGTCATTTTACTAGCATTTTTAAAAATAAGAATACTAGTTAATTTCTGAAATGAAGCATATAAATTGCAAAGGTCACCACGGGACATAACACATTAACTAAATAGAATATACAACACATCTTGTAACATCAGTGGTTTGCTAAAAGCATTAGCTACTGTGTGTGTGTGTGTGTGTGAGTGTGTGTGTGTGTGTGTGTGTGTGTCTAATAATGGCAAAAACAATAAGGTTTGAATGTGACTTATAACAATACTGCACCCAGAATGACAGGAAAGAGGTGGTCCTTAAAGACAGAAATTTCAGAAGAACCTTAGTGGATATTTGCAGTATTAAGGGAGCAGTGAAAGGAAATGAACACTCTACAGATTTGTAAATCAAATAAAAGTAGCGAGTATCATTTGTTTGAAAGAGTATATTTGGAAAGTCCATCACAATTACCAAGCTATTCATCACAATTATTCAAAATCAAATATCAAAAGAATGAGGCAATAGAAGGAATTTACTATAACAGAAAGGACTATGCATTGTAGGCACTAAAAAACAATTTAAGTATAGATGGCAAGATTGAGGATTATTTTATCTTATTTTGTAAGCCTTACATTTTCATTTTATACTTTTGAAAAAGTATAGGGAAAAATGAAAAAGTAATTTAAGTACCAAGAAAAATTAGTATCTCTTTCAGACTATGAACGTTTCTAAATCACCGGAATCCCATGTGGCTATAACACTGTACACATTTGCATTTCTCCATTTGATTGGGTAACCACTTCTGAGATTATGACATTCCCTGGGCATAGATTTAGACACTGGCAGTCTTTTCCTGTTACCTTCCATCTCAAGAAAATTAGACAGATATTAATAAAGCAAGCCTTTGTGATATTGCTTCTGTGTCACTGCACAAAAATACCAAGAGCCATAATTTATAATAAGCACACTATGCATATTCATCAAGAAAACATTTATTTACTACATATCAAAGATGTAGGAAGCATTGTACTAAAGGTAGTAATGACAAAGAGGAGAATACCCTTTGTTGAAGAAATCACTAATTATTATTGTAACAGTTGAGATAAATATCTTTAAAAGGTCCAAGTACTAAAAGCTTATTTACCAGCCTGTCATTGTTGGGACATAGTAGAAGCCTTAAGAGGGGAAGTCTAAAAAGAAGAAGAAAGGTTATTTAGAAATGCTTTCTTTTTTTAATGACAATTTATTTCATATATGTTTTAAGATTTTACCTCCAGAGTTTATTCCCTTGTGATCCACCTTCCAAGACTGTTACAAATTTTATACTTCCATCCTATTCACCTCCCTACCAGAACTTTAAACTTCCTGGTGCCTCCAGTCTTTTGAGGGTTAGGTACATTTTCTCTGAATGAACCCCAACCCAGTAGTCTTCTGCTTTTTATGTTAGCAGCCTCATGTCTGCTGGTGTATGCTGCCTGGTTTGTGATCCAGTGTTTAAGAGATCTTGGAGGTCTAGGTTAATTGAGACTCCTGGTCCTCTTACAGGGATGCCCTCCTCCTCAGCTTTCTCCAGCTTTTGTGTAATTCAACCACAGGGGTCAGCAGCTTCTGTTGGTTGGTTGGGTACAAATTCTGCATTTTACTCTTTCATCTGCTTTTGGGGGCTTTCAGGGAGCAGTTATGATAGGGCCTATTTGGTGAGTGCTCTATAGCCTCAGAAATGATGTCAGGCTTTGGGGCCTCCCTTGAGCTGAATTCTTCTTTAGGCCTGTCCCTGGACCTTCTTTTCAATTTTCATCCCTGCAGTTTTTCTTACGGGAACGATTATGGGTCAGAGTTTTGGCTGTGGGATAGCAACCTTATTCCTCATTTGATTTCCTGTCTTTCTGCTGGAGGTGGGTTCTACAAGTTCCCTCTCCTCACTGTAGGGCATTTCATCTAGGGTTCTCTCCTTTCAGTCTTGGGGGTCTCTTACCTCCCAGGTCTCTGGTACATTCTGGAGGGTCTTTACAACCTCTTACCCCCTGAGGTCTCCTGTTTCCATTCTCTCTGCTGGCCCTCAGGATTTCAGTCCTTTTTCCACAGTCCTTTTTCCCCACCCAATACCTGATCATGTTCCCCTCATGTCATTCCCTTTCCCTCTCAGGTCTCTCCCAATTGAGACTGAGGCATCCTCACTTGGGCCCTTCAGCTTGTTGATCTTTATGAATTCTGTAGACAATATCTTGGGTATTCTGTACTTTTTTGTCTAATATTAAAAAATTAGTGAGTTCATATTCTTTTGTGTCTAGGTTATCACACTCAGGATATTTTCTAGTTCCATCCATTTACCTGCAAAACTCAGGATGTCCTCATTCTTAATGACTGAGTAGTATTCCATTGTGTAAATGAACTACATTTTTTTTATTCATAATTCTGTAGTGAGACATCTGGGTTGTTTCCACCTTCTGGCTATAACAAAATAAGGCTGCTATAAACATACTGGAAAACATGCTTCTGTGGTATGGCGGGGAATCATTTGAGTATATTCCCAAGAGTGCTATTAGAATAGAATGGAATAGAATTGAAAACCAAGAAATAAAACCATACACTTATTCACACTTAATCTTTGACAAAGAAGCCAAAAAAATATACAATGGAGAAAAGAAAGCATCTTCAGTAAATGATACTGATTTAACTAGCTGTATGTATGTAGAAAAATGAAAATAAACCCATATTCATTACTGTGTACAAAGTTTAAGTCCAAGTGAATCAAGGACCAGATGCATTGAATCAAATAGAATAGAAAGTGAGAAAAAGACTTGAACTCATTAGCAAGGGGAACATTTCCTAAACAGAAGTACATTGGTTCACTTTAAGATTAAGAATTGATAAATGGGACCTCATGAAACTGGAAAGCTTCTGTAAGACAAAGAACATGGTCAATATTTCAAATCAGCAACCTACAGATTGGGAAAAAATTTTCACTATCCCCAAATCAAATAGATGGTGATTATCCAAAATATATAATGAACTCAAGATATAAACAACCCAATCAAAAAATAGGGTATAGAACTAAACTGAGAATTCACAACAAACGTATCTCAAATGGCTGAGAAGTACCTAAAGAAATGTTCAAAGTCCTTAGTGATCAGAGAAATGCAAATCAAAAAGACCCTGAGATTCCACTTTACACCAGCCCGAATGGCTAAGTTCAAAATCTCAGGTGACAACACATGTTGGCACAGATGTAAAGAAAGAGGAATACTCCTCCATTGCTGGTGGCATTGAAAACTGGCACAACCATTCCTGAAATCAATGTGGAGGTTCTCCATAAAACAGGGAATATATTTTTAAGCAAATTACCAGGAATAAGACATTGACCCCTAATTGTTCCCCATCTGGCTTTCAGTTGACATGAAGTAAGAAGTTTCTTTGTATAAAAACACCTTGGCTTGACCTCAGCAACAATGAAACCAAATGATTATAGCCTGAATCTTGTGACACTAAACTAAACCTTTTCTTTCAGAAAGTTTCATTCTTAAAGTATTTTGTCACAATAGTGGAAAGCTCACTCACAGAATGTAATAGAGTAGAGATGCAGAAATCAGTCCCAGTTTTCAATTTGTATCTATTTTTTACAACAACACCTTTTGCCGCAAGATATTTCCTGAGGATGATGATTACCTGCCTCTTCTTGGATGAGCCTCTGTATAGAGTGTATGTCAAGATTCCATTTGCATGTGCTCTACAAAAAGCCAACACTGCAGCCTACCCATTTGAGGTTCATTTTTCTCATAGGAGTAGAAATCATTTTTTGTTCAAACTGGCTTATATAACAACTTGGTGACTACATGAAGGACTCATATTTACTCTTCTTTTCCATTTGGCCATGAATTTGTTACTTTCATTGATGGTATTTTAGCAAGGAGGAGAAAAGTTCCAGTAACCTTCTTGATTATCAAAATACGAAAAGCAGTAATACAGTAGTTACCCTCACATTAACAAACAAGAAATAAAAAGATGTCTGGAAGCTTAACCTCACTAATACATATGGATTGAATATCTACCACAAAACCCATTACAATTTAGTTCTTATGGCAAGGCATTAAGGAGCAGAGAACTATGATCTCAAACAAGGGACAATGCTATTATGCCAACTGATTCTCCTGCATAATTGTTTTCATACTTTGAATTTGCTGGTTGAAGATTTGGGCTGTGAATGGATCTGTAACATAATCCTATTTGGCTTGGCATTTTATGTGCTTCTCATTTGTCATGTGCTATACCACATCACCTGAACTTGCTACAAAGTCTTTATTAGCAAGGAGCTTGCCTTGAAGAGGTAGCTCCTTCAGATTTGGAGCTTACAACCTCCATCACAGTATGTAATATATTTTTCTTTATAAATGATTCAATTTTATATATTGAGTTATGGTAACAGAAAACACAGTTAGTCAGATGTCACCAAAAATAAAAATAAAAAACAGAAAGTAAGTTTACCAGGGATTAAGGAAAATTAAAAATAGGGCCCAGGTTATATGGATGGAACCTGCAGAAAAATAGTCAGTAATTAACAGGCTGTTTTTATATAGTTATATGTCACAGGCTAAGTCAACCAACAAGAAAAGGTTATGCCTAATATTACAAAGCATCACAGTCATTAACAGGTAGCACAAAGTAGACAACATTGTCCATATTCCTGACATTTTCTCATATCTCAGTTTTAGCAGTCATATTCTCAGGGTGAATCAGAGATACATTAAAATGAACTTTGGTGAGGTATTGTGCACACAAACAAAGCTAAATAGACCCAGTTGGTATGCACTTATATTATATATAATGTAATATATACATGTGTACATATGCATGTAAATATTCAGGTAACAAAAATAATAAAGAGATAACAAATTTTGAAAGGGCTGGGGGAGCTGGAGGTTAGTAAGGGAGAAATGGGAAGTATTTACATGTGGGGCTCATGTATAAGGTTCTCAAGAAAATAAAATGATTGAACATTAATAATTAAGACATAAATAATAAATAATACATCAAATTAAATGGTAATCAGCCTTTACTTCCCATTCCTGGACAGAGGGGACTAGGGTTAAAAGGTATTATTAAAACTCAATGAGAGGCAGTCTGGCTGTAAGCAAAACATGACCCTTATGAAAAACACAGCAAAAATTTGTGATCCCATAAGGAACGAGGAGTATACACAGTTCTCTATCAACACTTACAACTCTTACTGCCACTGCTAAAGACTGAACCCAAGTGAAAGAAAAGGACAAGGGAAAAAAAGGATAGTCAGCCTCTAAGCAATACCACAAAACTCATTGTAAGAATTAAACAGGTGACCAGCAGATCCTAAAAGGTAGCTGTTGTTTTGTAGGTTCTAGTTTACAGAGTTAGAAAGATAAAGAAAGAATTTCCAAGAGTCTCAAAAATGTCAACATATCTGACAACTGTATTTGAAAATATTTCCACATTCACAGTCATGTCGACCACTTTCAGAACTTGTCCACTACTCCAGTAACACTTCAATGACCAAATTGACTAATATGATTGAATCCTCTGAAATCTAAGCTGGAGATACTAGATACTGCATACTTTTGAATACTTAGTCACATAATTCAAGTTACTAGTATTAAAAAAAATGTTCCTTAGAATGATCCTTTCTTTAAATTATTTTTTGAATGATGTGTGTGCGTTATGTGCACACGTTTGTCCACACACATGCATGTACCTACAACTGGGCATCTATGTGGAGAAGGGAGATCAAATCAGCATCTTTCTCAACTATTTTTCATTTTTTTTAAATGAGGTCTTTAACTGAACCTGAAGCTCACCAATTAGGGTAGGCTGGGTAGTCATGAGCTCCAGGAATCCATCTGTCTCTATTACCACCTATGCTGTGTTATATAGTTAAATATCACCACACACAACTTTATATGTACGTATAGATATCTGAACTTATGCTTTATGTTTGCATCTAAAAAACTTTATCAAGTAAGTCATATCTCCAGCTCTCCCTCCCCAAATCACTCTTTCACCTAAACATTGATTATCAGTTGAGTTGATGGAACATCAGCACAAGGAACATAAATGGATGCTACTTTAGATGATATATATCGAGAATTACTCCAAAATCTGACCCTACCCTCCCAACACAACTAATTATCAAACTCTCCAAGGGATTCTGATTTATGCTAGGGATTTAGGAACTATAATAAATGGTCTAACTTCTGTAGTCTCAGCAACTTGTGAATGACTTTGTTCCATTCATTCCTCAATAATCACATGTTTCCACTGGTTCCTCTCCACACACATATACTGCATTCATTTGGAGATGAAGATCACAGTAATGATAAAGACAAATTGGAGATAAGGAACTTACTCCCAAAGCATTTGATGTTAGCTTGTATCTCAGATAATCCTAAAGGATCCTAGCTATTGAGACAATTGTCTATCATTGCTTTAAAAGAAAAAAATGGGTATGGGACTGGGAATTCAAATCTCTAATTCTCACAACAAGATTTGTGTTGTTTCTTACTGTTTCATATGCCTTATTCCTAATTCTCAAGAACAACTGAGATACGGCACTATCATGTGTGATCATTCCAGAAGGTTGTCATTTTTTAATTTCAGGTTAGCAGTCTCCAGGGTTTAAATTACTTATAAAAGTGAAGAGTACATCAGAAACACCTCAGAAGTTTCCAATCTTTAGATCATGACCCTTAAGACTAATTTTGTTTAGTACCAGGAGTCCTTAAGAATCTGAACCTTTAATAAGTTGTTCTAAAGTGTCCATTCCAAAGGCCATAATCAACAGTACTATATGGTTAAAGATGCAAGCTTTATATACCTGGATCCATATTACAGCTCCTCTTACTACATCTATGGCTTTGGACAAGTTTCCTCTTCTTCTTCTTCTTCTTCTTCTTCTTCTTCTTCTTCTTCTTCTTCTTCTTCTTCTTCATCTTCTTCTTCTTCTTCTTCTTCTTCTTCTTCTTCTTCTTCATCATCATCATCATCATCATCATCTTGGAATAAAGAACTTGTATATCATAGACTTTTTATTACTCACCTTGGTGTATTCCCTAGCACAAAGAAATCATTTATTAAATAAAAAAAATATTGACGACCACAAGACCAGTGTCATTGGGTCTGGGCAAGCCCAATATGACCCCCAACACAGCACTATATGGCATGGGTGTGGCACAACAATGCTGAGATCATTTCTGATACACACCCAGACACCCAGAGATGCTGGGCACCACTAAGATGAGCAAGTAAGTGGTATAAAAATGGAAAAGAAAGATAAGCAGAAGAATGTGTTCACAATAGAAAGATGCAAACTTCACCCAGAAAGTAAAGTAGATCTGTCCCTGGTATTGGGGTTGTCAGTAAATCAGCCCTGAGGGCATGAGATCAGAAGAGTTGGTTCTGCCCTTTGCCAAATGTAGTACTGGACGAGCCAATCAGGGCAGTCATGGAAAGCCCACACTTGTAATGTAGGTGGGGGAATCTGGCAGACTGACTTGCTCCCAGCTCTACTGCCATCAAGGACCAGATTCAGGCCTGTGAACTGGCCCATCCCAAAATTTACCTCATCTTGTGAATGAGGAATTGTGGAATGAGTGAAAGTGCCAGTCCTTACAAATCCAAAACTACAATATTTCCATGACACAGGGCAGGAACAGGATATCCAAGAATATTCTTAGCAAGGCTCTAGTATTTATAGTGCAGTAAAAAAGACAGACCAATGACTCAGTGCAATGAACATTTGTAAGCAAAGAAGTATGGATCATAGATTACACTGTGGGATATACTGTGACAGTCCACAGCTTCCACAAAGAGGATTTTGTCCTTTGCTGGGAGTTTTCAGAGGATGAGTTAGGGAAATGAGTAGGATTAGAGTGAATGATACAAAATTCAAAAAGAATCAATAAATATTAAATAATGAAAAGGAGAAAATACAGAATCATAGCCATTGTTATTTCCCTGACAACAATGGCGATCAATACCATCATTAAAATACACTGGGGTTAGCACAATAGCTCAGTACATGAAAGCTCACACTATCAGACCTAAAGATCTGAGTTCAATACAAGAATTCACACAGTGAAAGTAGAGAAACAACCACCAAGTTGTGAGTTGTGTGACCTTTAAATTTGTACCACGGCAGGCACACAAACACATTCTCTCTCTCTCTCTCTCTCTCTCTCTCTCTCTCTCTCTCTCTCTCTCTCTCTCTCTCTCTCTCTCTCTCTCTCTCTCTCTCTCTCCTCTCGCTCCTGCTCTCCCTTTGCCCCTCTTTGTCTCTCGCTCTCAAATATGAAAATGTAAAGGTTAAATTCTACTAATCTATAAAGGATGCAGAAAACATATCTGACTTCTTTCTTCTAAGAGTATCCCAACTGTATGTCTAGATTTTCACCTAGACTACCTGTTCGTAAATTATTTTTGCAAAATGAAATTGAATTTAAAACAGTATATCCCTCACCATTATCCAGGTATGGGAGATAAAAACAGACTATTGGGTAATTTTGAAGGAAAGGAGACAATCAGCAGAAGTCTTGACTCATTGTCAGGCCAGGTTGAGGATAAGTGTAAAAGGTAGAAGCAAAATGGGAGTAGCTGGGTCCTGCAGAGTTTTCACAGGACTGTGGAGTGTGATAATGGCAGAGAACATGCTTTATCAAAGTGTGAAGTATGAAGTAAAGGCAAAAGACTCTCTCATCTAAAAATGACAAAAAATTGACTTCAACATTTTGAATGACATATCACATCCCTTGATCACCTATCCTCCACTAAATAAAGTTAAGACAATAAAAGTTTTTTTCACAACTTAAAGAAAAGTATAAGGTCATTTTTAAAGATTCCTTATGAGCAGCACTAGTAAAACTTAGTGGGAAGGAGGAAGCAGAAAAAAAAAGAGGAGGCGGAGTAGGAGGGGGGAGAGGGAGAAATGGGGGAGAGGGAGGAGAAGAAGGAGAAAAGGAAGAGGAAGAAGAAGAAGAGAAGGAGGAGGGAAAAAAGAAAGAAAATACATAACCTCTTATATGAAAGTAAAACTCTCCTGGATTTTGAATCTTTTAATCTAATTTTAATCTAATTTCTTTAAATCTTCTGAGAGAATTTCTCAATAAATTTAATTTAGAAGAAAATGATCAACTATTCAAATCCTTGATTCAAGTGCTTAAGTGGCTAACACTGGTTTCACTGTCAGTGGGTCATTATAGAGACAAAGGCAAAATAAAAACCTGTGGCTTCTTTTAAAAATGAAAAGAGGAAGGGAAGCACCACCTGTTTGTGACAGGTTTATCACAATCACCTGCTCTAGTTCCTTTATAGGAAGCCACTTGTGAGGGTTAATCTTATTAAATTGAGATTTAGAAACACCTTGGGAAAATGTCTGGGAATGTAAAGGAGACATTATCTAGGTGAAGCTAAATGAAGAGATCAGATCACCCTAAATTTAAAAGACACCTCTCAGTGAGCTTGGGCCCAGGCTGAATTAAAAGGAGAAATCAGGTTGAGCTTCTAAACTATGTGAGCAGATGCCTCTTGTTCTGCCCACTGTACCCCAGAACTATATGAAAGAGTGGACTCTTCCTTTCTAAAGTTGTTTCTATTTGGGTATTATTGTCTTGCAGCAAACAGACATATAAATAGCAAACCACAACCAGCAAAACCACATGCGTGGAGGAGGATGTATAACAGGAGTGTGTGGTTTCTGAAGAACACATCCTATGTATAGATCTGTCTTCTTCTGTTTTCACCGACTTCTTACCCTTCCTTGGTCCCCACCTGAACTATAAGAAAAATGTGTGCTGAAGCACATAAAGTACCATCCTCTATTATCTTCAGTTCTCTGGACACTGCCAGATATGTAATTCTCATACATAAGCCAAACAGTATGAGATGCTTGATGTTCAATAATTTTTGACCTTTGAAAGTAGCAGTGTTATCTGTTTCAATGTGATTCATTCTGTTTCCTCTACCTGGAAGGCTTTCCTCTGAACTTCTTTGCCAGTCACCGCCTACTTCTGCTTCAGAGGCCAGTTTAATGCCTCATTTCTGAACCTAGCCTTTCTTAATGAGCTCATTTTCCTCTATGATAGACTCATTTGGAGCCAGTGCTCCTTATACCTCCAAGTTACAGTATAATTTCCTAATTTTGCATTGATATATTTTTGTATTTCTTCCTCGGCCACAATAAATTCCATGAAAAAGAGATTGGATTGGTTTGTTTGTTTGTCTGTCTGTCTGTTTTCCTTACTTTAATTTCTCTAGTCCAACGTTTGGCCCTAGAAGATATCGGTAAATTATCTGTTGAATTAATAAATTGGTTCAACTAGCCAACCTTCATCTGGCATGACTAGAGTGTTTTCCTGCAAAGTATAGGCAAACCAGCTTTATAATCTAATTTTCTTTCACATTAAAACAGCTTGTGTTAAAGACCAATAAAGCTTTAACTAGACACACCACTTGGTAACAATCTATTGACTCAATAGTGATCTATGATAGTTTACATCCACATTTATAATAATTTCACTTACATTAATAGTTTTTGTCAATATTATAGGGACATGAATGCTCAGCTAATTCTCCTGCCAAGGATAGTCTTAACATTCTTCTTATTAACCTCAAATGGCTTTGAACATTAATGAGACTGGTTGCTGAGCTCTGATCTATGCATAGTTTTAGAGGTGACCCATAGCATTTACTCAAAACTTTTCAGATGTTGTGGTCCGGAAGTCTTGATCTTCACACTGTTCTAATCTTAGATCTCCGGTTATTTTCTTGTCTGTATGTGAAGCATTCTTAGATACCTGATTCTTGCCCAATCCTTATCTATTACAAACAATGGCAGGACACCAAATCATATTAACAGAGCCGCTTGTCCAAATACAAAACCTGGGTGTCACATGGATTAACTGACTCTAGTTTGTGCATTAGAGAAAAGGAGAGCAGAAGAAATGGTTCAGCAGTTCTGAGAGAATACTATTGTGGCAAGGACTTTAATTCTGTTCCTAGTGCCTATCACTGCCTATAAGTCTATATTCAAGAGATCTCATACCAATTTCTGGTCTTTGTTGACACTTACATATGTTGCCACACAGACACAGGCATGCATGTTATTAAAGTAAAAATAAATAAAACTTAGGTAAACTCACAAATGGGGAACTGTGGTTCTTAGCATGGGAAGCTGAGTTCAGAACGAATGAATTTCTAGGGCTCCAGAAGAAGCTCAGTTTATATAGTGTTCATCGTACAAACATGAATATGTGATTGAGATACCCAGAAACCACACAACCAAAATGATGTGCTCATGCAATCCCAGTACTGAATTGGCAGAGACAGATGGATTCCTGGAACTCTACTTGCTACCCAGACTAGCCTGTATAGAAGTTTCTTCTAAAAACAGGTTCTTCTAAAAAATTTTATTTTGAGTCAAAATATCCAACATTAATCTGTGGCCTGTATGTGCAGGTACACACACACACATTTTATAACATATTCATTCTGCACATGCATACATGTATGCACACACATACAGGCATGCACATGTACACTTGCAAATACACACACATATACACATTCACACATGCACGACCATGTATATCCATAGGTAAGCGTGCACATAGTGAAAAATAGAGTAAGCTTCATAGACTAGCTTGGCTGTTTGAAATCATAGGTAATTCTGTAAGGTAATTATACACATTATATCATTACACTATTGTAGAGATTACCTTTTGAAACTCTGTAGTTCTAATGTGATTCTTAGCAATGTAATAAACATAGATTAAATGGTATCTATGGTTATAATTAATCATAAAAGTGTAAATCATACGTCTTCTCCCCGACACTAGGCTAAAAAATGCTCTTGGCAAAGCATTGTTTTGTTTTTTGGTTTTTGGTTGTGTGTGTGTGTGTGCGTGTGTGTGTGTGTGTGTGTGTGTGTTTGTGCTTGTTTGTTAGTTGTGTTCTATTTTCTTTCCTGGGTACATGGCATGTAACATAAATAACTGGAGTTGGTCAGTTATGAAAAAAACAGGCATTAAAAACACTGGTAACTAAAATTCTTACTGTTCACTAAAATCAAATAAGTGGTTTTTAATTGCCTTTCTGTATTCTCCTTGTAATTGCATTCGAATTCCCAGATCTGTGCATGCCAGGAAATAGATTTGGCAAACATCACCACCATTAGTGAGCACATCTCTTCTTCCCAGATCTCCCAGTCTCATTTATTTTGTAGCTCAGGGCCCATTTATGCACTGTCTGGTACTTCTTCCTGAGCAGTCACCAAATCTAATTTGGTATAAAATCTGTTCCATTTCATATGAGAATCCTGACCAGTCATTCAGCATCAGCACCATTAACCCTTAAATCATGCAACAGCTGCTCTTAAGTTCCCATGCTGTGTAGTCACACTGGCCTGCATGCCTTTCAGGCTGCAGGCAATGTCTCATTACTATCTTTGTTACCAATTTAATATACTATTTCTCCTATATAACGCACCCACTGCTGCAATTTATATTGAATAAAACTCATTTGTGACAAGTTTTATCTGTTTAAAGTACCCTTTTGATTTTTATGTAATTTTTAATATCTCATTCTTTTTTTCTCTGTGTGAATGGAAAAGTTTTATCCTTTATTTGTTATATTATTAAAAGAGGACATTCATGGGTTGGTAGGGTACTAATGAGTAATGATATTTGCTGCCAAGACTGACAATCTCAGTTCAATCCCCAGAACCCACATGATAGGAAAAAAATACTCCCACCTGTCATCTTTACATGTGTGCTGTGGCATGGCTGTGTCTGCACATATTCACGCAAAAACAAAAATACCTACACATGCCAGTTGAATAAATAAATAGTAAGTGTAAAAAAATAATAAGATATCAAGGAAGACATCAATTTGACAAGGCTTGAATATCAAAGCACAAAACATTATGCCATAAAGCACGTCTCTCAACCCAGGGAATGACCCCTGTCTATTTCATGCTGATCATCCCAGGGCTCCCACACAGGTATTGGCCAACACAAATATTTGTTCTCTTCATTATAAGACAGATGATTTCTTTATAATATTGCAAATTTGTTCACTTAAACATGATTTACTATTTTCCATCATCAAAGCATGTACAGCATGATTTGCTCCTTTTTAAAATGAATATTCTTCCATAGTTGAAATCTGCCTATACTTAGGAATCACTTACAAATGAAAAACAGTGTTAGGCCGAAATTTCACCTATTATAATATTATGCTATTCAACATGGAATATTACATGTTCACTTAAGTATGGATCTAGGGTAAATTCTTAGTTGTATATTTGCTTTAGCCATATGTATAAAATATACATATTCATTTTAAATATTGGCATAAACTGCAGGCCCTCCATGAGATTGTAGGAACAAATAGCAACGTTGGTTACTTTGTTTTCTTGGTGACTCACTAACAAAAATATATGCTCTGTTTGGCATCTTGTCTTTTTGACAGGTGAATGGAGGGTTCTATCATGGTCATTAGTATTTATCTACCAGTCTAGCAGGGTTAACCTTTCTCAAGTGCCAAGAGTCACTTCTTTTTGTATTCCATGTCTATCACCTATATATTTACCAGTATTATTCACTAAAACTGTTTCAATTCACTTTCATTATAAATTTGAGCCATCTTCACATAATAGTAATATTTACCTTATTCATGGCAGACACTGAAGAGAATACTGGTGTGTATTCTGTTTCATAGTTATTATCACTTAGCGATAAGAGGGCAAAAAGAAGGTTTTTTTATACTTACATATCTATTTCTAAGATTATTTTGTTATTTGCTTTCGACTTTTTGTTGTCAAACTCACATCTGGAAGTCTGTCCCCTTTCTCAGATTTCATATCATATTCTGCCGCTTTGATAGTAAATCACGTGGTTTTCATTTCTGACACTGAAAGTTGGTTTAGATGCTCCATGGGGTATGAAGGAAAGACTCAAGTTTTCTTTTCCATGATGTCTGCCTGTGTGTGCTAACATTTCTGAATGACCTTTTCTCAAACACTAATCCTATACTTAATCAAGTCTATTTCCAGACTTGTGAGATCACCCTGCTGATATTTCAGCTCATGTTTCAGGGTCAAACTCTGTCTTATGAAAGCTTATTTCACATACCAATGTCTGACAATGCTTTTTAATTTCCTTGCTTTTTAATAAACCTCACTCGCATTGTTCAAGTCAGCAAAGGAAAAGCCTACCTGTTAGCACTGCAATGAACACCATGCCATTTTTATGAACTCACTAAGAAAGAAGAACATTTCCTTTTCTTCTCTACTCGAAGTCCGTTCAGTGTGCTCACACGTGTAGCATGAGGATCCTGTGCACTTGTGCTAATCTTGTTACGGAAAGTAGAAGTGTCATTCTTTCAGAAATGTGTTCTGACTAGAAAGAACATTTTTCTAAAAAATTTTGCCTGAATATATGGAAAGAGAGAGAGAGAGAGAGAGAGAGAGAGTGGGTGTGTGAGTGGGTGTGTGTGTGTGTTTGTGTGTGTGTGTGTCTGTGTGTGTGTGTGTCTGTGTCTGTGTGTCTGTGTGTCTGTGTGTATGTGTCTGTGTGTGTTTGTGTGTGCCCAATGACTGGTTGAATTGTTACTTTCAGCATTAATGCTCTTATATTTTTCAATAATATAATCATTTCATCTGGAAATAAAGATAGTCTCTCTCATCCTCACACATTATTTATATCACTAATTCTGTTCTTGACCTAATTGTATTAGCTGGCACACTTCTGAAGTAGCTTGAAATACCACAGGGGAAGGATCCAGCTTGATGCCAACTGCTCCTTATAGAGCAGTGATAGCTCCTGTTGCTGACTGTGCCACACAGAACCACCGATGCTGACTGCTCATTCACAACAATGCTAGCAGCAGTGCTGACTGCTCTTCACAGGGCAACCTGAGTACCAAACTCTGACTGTTCCTCCCAGAGAATGAGTCTCTAAAGCTGCCTGCTTCAGAAAGAACAATATTAACAGTTGAACTCCTGAAGTTGACAGCTACGGATGCAGCAACCTTAACCCTTAGTGTTAAGCATGTATCTTAGGCAATTTCAAGCCTTATATTTACACTCCATGCAAATCAGTGTTAGGCACTAATACTATTTCTGACTTCGGCAGGACAGAATGATTCCTATTCTTACTCTAGCTTTGGGTTCCATCATCTTGAGGAAAATTTTACATCCTTTGTTGACTCTATTTATTCTGAACAAAAGCTGGTTCCAACAAATTCCTTTCTAGTACACATGGGCAGTAGGCCTGCCTTTCCCTACTTCATCACCAAACTGGTTTTATTTGGAAGACTGCTTTTAGTTTTGTAGTTGTGATTGTTTTACATTTTTAGGAATATTTGTGTATATGCATGTGCGTGTGTGTGTACACATATCACTGTATCTTGCTCACATTTACCATACACTACCCTTTGGTATCCTTTACTCATTTTCTTTTCTGCTCTTATGACTATGTAAATATTTACATTTAGATGCCATTTATCTAAATAAGTAGTTCAGGCTGTCCTGAAGTTACTGCATACATTTGTCTGTCCTCCGATTTGAAAAGCGTAGTCTCCTGAGTCCTGAGATTAGAGAGGTATGTCCCCATGTCTGGCTGTAAATCTTTCAATAATGTGGCATGGTTTGTGTTTATCAGCCACAGAAAAATAGATGCTGGGACTGTGGTAAGTGATATATGGAATTCATTCATTTTTCAATAGTTTATTGCACACAGGTAACTTTTAAAAGCACATTTATGATTTTCTGGCCCACAGCTCCACATGCTTATGCAGAGGCTAAGCTTCATGAGGAGGAAGCAGCAAAAAATTAGCAGGAGACAGAGGAGTCAAGGACATCACAAGAAAACCTACAAAATCAACTAACCTGGGCACCTAAAGGCTCAAGGAGATGGAACCAATGACCAGTTGTCCTACTTGGGATTGACATAGACCTTCTGCTCATATGTCACAGTTGTGTAGCGTCATCTTCATGTAGGACTCCTAACAGTGGGAACAGGGGCTGTCTCTGACTCTGTTACCTATGTGGGGGATGCTTTCCTCCTACTGGGTTGCTAGTCTAGCTCTAAGAAGAGGATGCCCAGTCTTACTGCAATTTGCTATACCACTGCTGGTCAATAACCATGTGAGTCCTGCCCTTTTCTGAAAAAAAAAAGGAGGAATGGATGAGTGGTGGAGAGGAACTAAGAGGAAACGAAGGAAGAGAAATTGCAGTCAGGATGCAATAAATAGAGGAATAATATAGTTTGAAAAGAAAGAAACATTTACAGCACTCATCTAGCTTACCCGAATCATGCTGGAGATGGAGATGTATAGCAAGTTTCCTAGCACCCTGTCTGTAGGCTGTATTTTACTAAAAGGAGAACTACTCATTCTACAGGTGTATATTTTGTCATCAGGTCTGAAGGTACATGTTTGTTATCCTAGCAATTATAGGCCTGAGGCAGGAGTTCCAGACACAGTGAGGCACTGTTCCCCAACACCACAAAAAAAAAAAAAGAAAGAAAAAGAAAAAGAAAAGAAAAGAAAGAAAGAACGAAAGAAAAGGTGAGAAAAATTAATATACTTGGCAGAGACTTCCTCAGCTCTGGGGGAGCCGATTTCTCTTTTAATTCAATCACATGTCTTCTTCATAAAGTTGATGATTTAGGAAAGACTTTAGGAATATTTTGTATCCCTTAACAAATTTGAAAAAGTAATGTCTGTATCATTTACACTTTTTTCCCTTCACTTTCTGTATGGTTTTCATAAATAAAAGTAGGGGTCTTGGATTAAGGACAATAATTGATGCTGTTTTTGCACTTACATAAAATGTAAAAAACTTATTAGATGGGATGAATTTATGTTATATAAACACCATCTTGAAAGAGACAAACTGCATCCAGTGTCTCACAGTTTTCCAAGTCCAGAATCTCTGTATTTATTCAAAACCTCTGTCGCTGCTCTAATGTGAACATCTGAGGCACAGGCAGAGGGAAGTGCAATTCTTCCTGATGATAAGGAAATTAGAGGCTATTTGATTGAACACAGCCCTCACCTTTTAATAATTGTGTTAACCTTTTCACTCACTGTTCATATCCTCTCTCCACCACCAAGGAAAGAAAATTGTTGGTTCCCTGACACTGATCTGTCTCCTAGACTAGAAAGGTAATTAATTAGTCCAGGATACCACTCCCTAGGCATTTGGTTCAAACACCAGGAAATCTGAAATCTAATCTCAGGCCACTGGATGTGGGCTCTGCTCTACAAAGGACGCGAGATGATTTTTCCGAAGTCAGGAGATGGAAAGATGTCTATATGTTATAAACAGTTAAGAAGATTTAAATGTTTCTTGATCCTAAAGTGTCATGATGGGAACAAACACATTAATCTGCTTTTCCCGAAGTCCTATCACTTTCTCCATCTTAAGAATCTCTATATTGCATGATATAACTGATAAATATACATCAGATTATATGGTTTGTCCCTTTGTACTCTGGAGACAGAGGGAGGTTCAATGTTTCTCAAGAACTCAAGAGACACAAAATATCCCAGGGCTTACCAAAATTATTTAAAGAAAACAAATGGTGGTCTTTGGCTTCAGCAATATGAGCAGGGGGGGATTATATCCTTGGAGCCAGATTCCACTAGGTAGTAAGAAAATGGCAGACAAGCAGGCCATGGAGAAGGTTTCCAGCTTCCATAAGGCTAAGCTCAAACCTGAAATTCTGATACCCTATGAACCAAAGCGACTACTGAACAGGAAAAGTAAAATGAAATTTCCTAAAAGCCAGACTGAAGGATTCACCCATCCCATCCCACTCTGAGACCCTCTGAAGATGCAGAGAAAGAGCCACATGTAAAATGAATGCAAGTCAAATGCTGTACTGAAAGCTTGGCCACTCAGCACTTAGCTCATGCGGCCTGGGTCTCTGAGTAGTAGGGAACCCTTACTAACAGGAAACAAAAATTTCACTGCTTTGCTCTGGATACTGTAGAAAATTGCTTGGATGACGGATGAAAAGAAAGCTTTCAGCACACACACACACACACACACACACATACCACACACACACATAAACATAGGAAATATGTAGCTAGTTCTTCCACAAGTTGTCCTGCTTCCAACTCAACTCATTTTTGATCTTTGTAACATCAACTATAGTAAGCAACTGACAGGCAGAAATAGATCTAGAGAATGGAGTTTGCTGTTGTTGGATTTTTTTTTAACCCAACAAGGAAAAAAATATCAGGTAGAAAAGAGTCAGAGGTAAATAATCATATTAAATCTTAGAACGATTTCTTTTTCTTTTCAAGACGATTAAATGCTGGGATTTTTTAAAGAACCTACTTTTCTAACATGTTGATTTATTTTTTTAACAAATCTAAAAGAACTTAAGTTTTTCCAACCTCCCTATTATCTACATGTGGAAATTTAATTGTGGCTTAAATGGAAACTACTTTATACACTGGGACCTCATTTGACTTTGAAATTACTTAAGAATTATTTTAATCACTCTGTTCTTTCATCTTTACTAAAGGAAGTGTTTTCCTCCAAATCTTAAATGCATTAAAAGCTGTAGTATTCCCAAGGTTTGAGACTGAACACAAAAGTCATCTACATGTCTCCATTTCATAATGTGTCAGTCAATTCTGATGGTTTTTCTGTCCTGTCGCCAGACTACCTCTCATAAACCATGGGCAATTCTGTTAGTGTTCACATTCCTATAAACTTTTCAGTACTGGCTTGTCACTCATTTTCAGCATAGTATTCAGGACCAGATGTAGAGAAGTTATAGAAAGAACTGAAGGAACTGAAGGGGTTTACATCCCATAGGAAGAACAACTAATTAGTTGGTGGGACTAAACCAACAACCAAAGAGTACACATTGAGGGACCCATGGCTCCAGCAACATATGTAGCAGACAACGGCCTTGTCAGTTATCAATGGGAGGAGAGGCCCTTGATCCAGTAAAGGTTTGATGCCCCAGTGTAGGGGAATGCTAGGGCAAGGTGGTACAAGGTAGGTCGTTGGGGGAGCACCTGCATAGAAGCAGGGGTAGGGAGGATGGAATAGGGTCTCTCCAGAGGGGAATCCGAGAAATGGGATAACATTTGATTGTGAATTAAAAAAAAAAAAAAAAACAATAGAAGAGAAAAAAGGCTTTTTAATAGGCATGCCCGTTATAGGGTGCTATAGCTTGGATTATAAATGTCTTCCAAAAGTTCAAGAAGTAGAGGATTGACTTTGCATAAGTTAGTGCTATTGGAAGGTGGAGGCACCTGTAAGAGGAAGGACCCAGTAAAATATAAGTAATCTGGAATATCCCCTTGAAGAGGTCAGCAGACCTCAGAGACATTCTATCCAGGAGTTTGGTACTCCTTGTCATGAGGTGAGCAGTTTTGCCATCATATTGTTCTGCTTCAGCACAGAACCAAAGACACTGAGGGACCATCAACTTTTTCCTCTAAAACTGTATTTTAACATAAGCCTGTACCTGGTCTTTATCCTTGGTAATTACCATTGCAACTCAAAGCTGACTCATTAGTGCAAAGATACCTTTACCAAATGTATATAAAAAGTTATTTCACCATTAAATTTGTAAATGTTTCGTATGTGCTTCTGCATAATATGATTATAAAAAACCATAAGAAATAGAAGACAGTGCAATTAATATTATATTGTCTATGTACAAACATTAACACAAGATATATGTGTCCTTTAATATACATGTATATATATATATATGTGCGTGTGTGTATGTGTGTGTGTGTGTGTGTGTGTCTGTGTGTGTGTGTCTGTGTGTATGTGTGTGTATGTGTGTGGATGGGTAATACACACACACAGACACACATACACACACACACACACACACACACACATATCAAGTGCAATTAAAATTAAAAAATAAAAACATATTCAGCTTCCAAATTTGTAAGTGACAAAATGAAGGACAAAGAGCCTTAGCTTGTTAATTGTCACTCCACAAGAGACATTTGAATTTACAGCTACCTATTTTGCAAGGCATTTTTTTTATGTAGCCTATGAATGAGAGTTTTGTCTCTTCCTGCTTGCTTTAGATTACTGTGCTTGTGTCTGTGTTGTCTACCAAGTGATGAAATGGTTACATTCCTGCAAAGCTGACACATGAAATGGTTACATTTGTGCAAAGCTGACAAGCACACCAGTAAATGACTTGCCAAGCAGTAGCTGCCAAGATTCTAGTTTCCTGGTTTTCAACTGAGGACTCTGTTTTCCCAGTAGGGGGCTACCTTAAAGTTTTGTGAACCCCAGAAAAATCAATCACAGCACCTGTAATGCTTTGTGGATGGAGAGAGAGAAATAAAGAGTGTCAATCTGAAATCTATGAGCCCCCTAGCTCTGCTACAACCTTGGGCTGCACTTCAGAGAGAAATAAACTATGCAGCCCGGAGAATCCATCAAAAGATAAATTTGTCTTGATTGAGGATAATGCTGCTGACTAGCATTACAATGGTTTGATTTGTTTCCAGCTTCAATTATTAAGATAGCTCTACTTACCTTTCTCCTCCCTTTGTCTATGATGGCATCCAAAGAGTTAGAATGTGTATTCTGTAAGGCCCCGGCATAAATAATTTCTACCATATAACAAATTTTAACACTTGTGAGTGTGAGACAATTATCAGAGAAAAAGAGAGGCTTCAAGTATAAATAGAATGGGATGTGGACCGATTCAGTTACTGATGCCATGCAAGGCAAATATTATTAAATACAGAAGATCTAATTGCTCTGAGAATGTGAGAAAGTTATCTTTCAAGGATTCATTGCTAAATGGAAAAGAAAGATTCTGTCAAATGAAAAACTATACAATTGGCCAATCTAGGCACTGCATTCTATGTTTCCAGTAAATAATTCTTGAACTGGAAGGATAATAGTCCATATAAGTTAGAAGTCTGAGTCAATTAGGCTCCACCTTGAATTGAATACAATAAAGAAGATAAATTGTCCTTTATCAATAAATGTAATGGGGTGTGACTTAAAAATCCCATGCAGAGAATAACTTTGTTTTATTGTTAATCTGCAGTGTGGTAACTTTATAATATGCCATTCAAGCAAATAAAAAACACACTCTTCTAAGGCACTACCTGCATAGTGTGCTGTAAAGAACAGCTTTTGGCAAAAGAAAATCCTACAAATAGGTGTGAACCATAGACTGGAATAATGCATATCTAGCTATCTTATCTGTCAAATAAGGACCACATCTTTCTCCCCCACTCTGTCAGATAATTCTGACAGAACAAACTTGGTTAAACAGGAAAAGCAGAAAGATCTGTTTAACTATATTAAATGTACTTTGAGTCATAATTTGCAACAGTAAATTTAAAAAATCTTTAGACTAGATATGTTTCAATATCTTATCATTAACCATGAATAGGTATACAGGAATTATAGCATCACAAATTTTCAACCCCCAACAGTACATGTTATCACTTATTTATATATTTAGACTTAGTGTTATCTACTGAACACATCTCTATATTTAACACATGTAGAGTGAGGAAGAATTTAAAAGGTCTTAACTAACAGAACTTGCATTTGCTCATCTTTCTCATTTTAGATAAATAAGAGTTACCACTAACTTACTCTGAGACTTGAAATAATAAAATGACCCTTTTGTAAAAGTGAGATATATATATATATATATATATATATATATATATATATATATATATATGCTGAATATTTCATCATCCCCAAGTTTTACCTAAGCATGTCACACCAATTTGATATTAGCTACTCATAACTAGTGTTTTATTCCTCTGCTGCAAAAGGCATCTATGTATTAATATTAGAGCCAACATGTAGGCAGGAAACTCAAAACAGATGCTATTGAAATCTCTCCATTGTCTCAAAATCTTTATCTTTTAGGCAAATAGGTATTTTTTAAAAAGTTATATTGAAGAATCTCATCATTACCCTGATAATATTCCTTTAGAAAAAACAAAGGAATGCAGAGAAATAGAAATAAACTCATAAACAAAGGGAGGGAAAATATAAACAAGGGTGTGGTAGTGCACAGATGTCATCCAGAAATCAGGAAGTAGAGGCAGAAGAATCAGGTCTTTAAAGTTATGCTTAGCTACATAAATTAGTTCAAAACCATCCTGGACTAAATAACTGGGTGGGGGGAGAGAGAGAGAGAGGGAGGGAGAGAGAGAGGAAGGGAATGGGGGAGAGAGGGAGAGTGGGGAAGGGAGGAAGGGAGCGGGAAGACAGACAGAAACAGAGATTGAGAAACAGAGAAAAAGAGACAGAGAAAGAGAGAGAACAAAAGACACATGAAATAAACCAAAGTCATTGCACACATAACTATACAAGAAGTTGCCGTATCCTGTTGTAGTGGTAAACACTTGTAGAATTTGTTGAAGGAAACAGGCAGTATTACAGATTGAAGGCCAGCCTGGGCTACATATTTGTTGAACATGGTGATCAACGCCCTTAATCCCAGCATTTAGTAGGTAGAGGCAAGTGGATCTCTAGGAATTTGAGACCAGCCTGGCCTACAACACAAGTTCTGGGCAACAAGAGTTATGCAAAGTAATCCTGTCTCCAAAAACAAAAACAAACCAAATAAATGAATACAAAACAAAACAGTAACAACAAAATGAAACTAGAACTCTTAAGCTTCAAATTAAAAGGTCGCCTTCCCATGAAACAATTGCACAAAAACTGAAAATGTTATTGTTCATGCAGTAAAAATACGAGAAATGTTGTTAGTTTAGCCACAATTATTTTTAATTAGTTAATTGTATAGACATTTTTTAATCAGTTTAGACTTCTAGATGTGTAGCTTCATTCATAGAGATATTAAGCCTCCTACTGAGAATCATATAGACATGGAAGAATTCACATCTAAACCTTGTCAACAGTGAGAGTTTTCTGGCCAGGATTTCTAGGGAAACATCCTGTTACAACTTCTCAACTCTGACTGGACAACAGTACCTGGTCGTGATGTATGCTTGGGTATTCTTATCTCTGCTTCAATTATATTGAAAACTCTTGGGTTGAGAAAGTTATTAGGAATGACGACCTACAGAGAAAACAAAGAAGGAAATTTATTGTCTGTAAAATTTATTGTGGGTGAATAAAGTCATAATTAATGTCCAGTGGAGAAGTAGAGATCATACTTATCTAGAAGGTGATGGGAAGAGTGAATTACAGAATTAGGGTCTCTTTATCCTCTGAATTGGAGTAGGGAGGGAATATCAGATATCCTTTTATTGTATGAATTTAAGAAATAAAAACAAAAACAAAGGAACAACTCCTTTCACTGAGCAAATTAAAACATTTCCCAAACAAACAGATGGGCAAATTAAAGGTCCTTTTTCTCCGGATATTTCTCCATAGTCAGCCTCTTGGGCAAAGCATCTAGCATACATAAGCATCTTCATTGACCAGACATCTTAGTGCTGGTCACCAGTAATGAAGCAGTATAACCCTACCAAAGATCCCTCTCTGGAAAAAAGTAGTATTACTGAGTTGAGAGTAAATTTCAATTTATATACATTTAGTAAAGGAAATTGTTGAAGAAATGAACGAATCACATGGAACTTGAAATTCAAGCATGTTGGTCCTATGGGATGAATGAATGAGGCATGCATTCTAGTCTCCCAAATCCAAGATGCAAAAAATGGTAAGACACATAGTATTACAGGAGAAAAAAGATGTCGCCTACCCCACTGTGACATGATTGAGTGCATAAGATTCATTCACTCAAGGAATAAATCTTAAAGCCAAAATTCTACACAGCCTAACACTAACAAGCCATGTATTTGATGGAAAAGAATGGGAAAAAAAAACATGGGTGTCAGCAAAAATAAATCATTTTCTATAGAATGGAAAAAGGCATCAAAAAAGTAGAAAATATACTTCTGGTCTTCAACAGCTTTTAAATATGCAGTCAAGATTCTCTAACTGGTAACTGAAGGAATATCCAATATTAAGTTAGAACTTAACAGTTGGGAATTCTTCTGGAAAAGATGTTAGTTTCCATTGGGCTCAATGTTTGGGTTGATTGATTGCTTTTGTTTGTTTGTTTGGTTGGTTGGCCGGTTAGTTGGTTGGTTGTTTGGTTGATTGGTTGCCAGGATGGCTGGCTGGCTGACTGACTGATTGATTGGCTGGTTGGTTGGCTGATTGTTTAGAAGGATGGGTGAGTGGGTGGTTAGGTTGGTTGATTGGTTGCTTGGTTGGTTGGTTGGTTGGTTGATTGGTTGGTTGGTTGGTTGGTTGTTTGGTTGGTTGGTTGCCAGGATGCCTGGCTGGCTGACTGACTTATTGATTGGCTGGTTGGTTGGCTGATTGTTTAGAAGGATGGGTGAGTGGGTTGTTAGCTCTCTGTCTAGATGACTGGATGGCTGGAAGGTTGCCTGATACTCTTTTGAAACAGTGTCATGGAGTTTCCACTAAGCCTTGAACTTGATATATAGAAAAGGATGCCCTTAAATTCCTAATTCTCCTTCCTCTACATTCCAAAAGCTGGCTTAAAAACATATACCATTATATCTGATTTTTCTTTATACCAATTCTTATTAGAACAACCTTTTTTATTATCTCCAAGTCTCAAAACACCCCTATAATAATAAAAAGCAAGTTTCATTTTTAAGTGTGACTTTAAATAATAAAAAAACAGAATGCTTATCAATGAAGGTCAAAAGAAGCAATAATAAGACATGTGGAATACGAATGATGACATCAGGAGTAAAAGGCATGACAGAACACATCATAGACTTAGATTCCAAGTACTGCTCTGTACTTCTTATTTACTTAACTTTAGACTAAGGTTGAAGAAATCGCACCCCAAAGGGAAGTTCCAAGAAGTCTTTACTAGTCCTTATTTTTCAGACCTTCTTGGTACCCTTCTGCCTTGGGATCTTTGTATATACTGGTTCCTTTGGCATTAATGATTTTCCGAACTATAATAGAAGACTTTAAAAAAAGATTTGCCTTAAAACAAGATTTCAACACTACCTAAAGTGAAATCTCTTTGGGACACTCTTATGAGAATGCCTTTCCTTTTTATTATATAATCCTTGCCAATGTAATTATATGGCTTAGTTGCACATGTGTCTAAAATAACACATATTACTGTTATTCATGAGTATATCATACAAACAATAGCCCATAGAGTTGATAATGTTGTATTTTTTTAAAAAAATATGACATAAAATGAGTAATATTTGTATTTATTCCTAAAAGTATCAATGGCATGGCCAAGTTTCCAATTGAGTGAAGACCCTGAAAATAGGCAGAGGTATTGATATTTAGACTATTAGACATATACCGAAACGATGCTCCAACATATAACAATGGCACATGCTCCACTATGTTCATAGCAACCTTATATATCATACCCCCAAAAAAATGGAAAGAACCCAGATTTTCTTCAACAGAGGAATGGATACAGAAAATGTGGTACATTTACACAATGGAATAATACTCAGCTTTAAAAAAACTTCATTAAATTCTTAGGCAAATGGATGGAACTTGAAACTGTCATCCTGAGTGAGGTATCCCAGTCACAAAAGAACACACATGGTATGTACTCACTGATAAATGGATATTAGCCTAAAACTAAGAATACCCATTCTTAAGATACAATTCACAGACCATATGAATCTCAAGAAGAAGGAAGATCAGCATGTGGTTGCCTCAGTCCTTCTTAGAAGAGGTAACAAAATATTCATGGGAGGTAGCGAGTAGTAAGGACTTGGGAGAAAGATAGAAGAGGGAGAAAAAATGGGAGCAGAATTAGGTATAAAAGAATACAGGGATAATATAGAGGATCAAGAATTTTAACAGAGGTGTGTGGCAATGGGGATGGGGGATTGGGCATAGCCACCATCAAGTCCTAGATGCCAGGAAATCAGGAGGCTCCCAGGACCCAACAAAGATGAGACTGCTGAAATGCCCAATAAAGGAGAGAGAGAACCTGTAGAGACTATATCCAAAAGGTAGGCAAGAACCCCAGTAGGCCAATGAGGCCACTCACCCTTCTCAAAAATTTAACCCAGAATTGCTCCTGTCTAAAGGAAATACAGTGACAAAGGATAGATCAGAGACTGAAGGAAAGACCATACAGAGACTGCCCTACCTGGGAATCCATCCCATATGCAGCCACCAAACCCACTCACTATTGCTGATGCCAAGAAGTATTTGCTGTCAGGAGCCTCATAGGGATGTGTCCTGAGAGGCTCTGCCAGAGCCTTACTGATAAAGATGAGGATGCTTGCAGCTAACCATCAGACTGAGCATGGGGAACCTAATCAGGGAGTTAGAGAAATGACTGAAGAACCTGAAAGGTTTTGCAACCTCATAGGAAGAACAAGAATGTCAGCTAACCAGACCCCCTCCCAGAGCTCCCAGAGACTAAACCACCAACCAAAAGGTACACACGGAGCAACCCATAGCTCCAGCCACATATGTAGCAGAGGATAGCATCTTCTGCCATCCATAGGAGAAGAAGGCCTTGGTCCTGTGAAGACTCAAAACCCCAGTGTAGGTAAATTCCAGGTCAGTGAGGTGGTTGTGGGTGGTTAGAAGAGGGAGTATTCTCATAGAGGAAGAGGGATATGGTAGAGGTGGGAACCTGAAAAGGGGATAACATTTCAAATGTAAATAAAATATCTAATTAAAAAATTAACAAAGTCTATTGATGATGCCCTATAAATTAATATTACTAAAATTTTCACTATTTACTTTTATTGATTGACTGCTTTGGTTTAACTCACAGAATCCACCTATATCTCTTTCTTTAACTGGCTTAATAGTCTAATTGAAATTTGGAAAGCCAATTTAAAAATAATTACTGGCTTGCATTCAAATAGCCTACCCTATCTAGAGCAGGACTATATTCCACATAGAGCCCTGTTATGTTGGGCAGGAAAGAACAGTGTGGTCTGCAAACATTTAACAAATAGAATACAGGACCATAGAGGGTCTCATGAAAACCCACAGGAGTGTCCATTGGGCTTTTCCATCAGACTCCCATATAAGTAACATGGCACTATGGTACAGAGAAGAAATAATGGCAGTTCTTAAAGCTGCTATTGGCACATAGCAACCAGTAAAACCAATTGAAATATGAAGCCCCTTCTCCCCATTGACTATTTCCAGTACCAGTAATAATCTCTAACCTGGACTCAGAGGTGATAAATAAATATCTCCATTACAATGCATCCATAATACTTAATGTCAACAAAAACAACAACAAAAGACCGTTCTCTTGAATTGATGTCATAGGTCTGAGACCAGCAAAGTTCTTTTAAAAGATAGCAGACATTTGTGGATTATAAACTATGTGTTCTCTATCACATTCCTATTTATGGCTGACATTCTGATGTGAAAATAACCACAGAGAACATGTAAATAAATGCTATGTTTCAGTAAATATTTGTGTAGAAAGCCTCTTTGTCCTATAGTGTTAGTTTTTACTGCTTTACAGAAGAAGGAGATTCACAACTACCAGAGTTAGAATTTTATCTCATTATGTTTAAATTTCTGTCATGGTTATGTTTTCATCTGGATTCATTCTATTGTCCTTGGAAATGTCCAATGAAAGTGTAGATAAAACTTGACTAGGTACATATTACAGATAAGAACCTCACATTTGCATGAAAGAAGTAACCATTTCTATGCTATGGCTAGCTCTCATTGTTAAACAATACAGTGTAGAAAATGTTTCCTGAAAAAAAAAATTAACTCACAGTTTTGCCCTTTACCATAAATAAAATATAATATGTTCACAGCTGATCTTCTTTCTTTGCTAACTACACTGAAACACAAAGAAATGAAGTGAATTACTATTAATTCAGCCAAATCAAACTATTTATTCACTAAAAATATAATAATGGTCTAAATCTTTTGATTTACTGTTCTGTAAAAATTCCATTTTATGGATAATTAAGGAAACCAAGAGGTCATTTTTAATTATGTATCATTTCCAGAAGATTTTCTTCTCTGGAGTAATTTTAGGAGGTTGGAAGAAATAGTCAAAAATGACTCTGCTTATCTTCAAAAACCATAACCTCTTGGTCTTTCCAGTTGATAAGTGATGGTGTTAGCTTCTGAGAGAGGCTTTAGATTGACATGATGATAACCTGTCTTATTTTCAGTACTTTGTCATAATTTCTAAAGGATTGCCATTTGTTGATTAGAGACAATCTTTTTGTCTTTCTTAACAAACCAGTATAAAACATCTTCCAGTGATGAAAAGCTCTACATAACAGATTTTACACTGTAAACCACAACCACCAAGGAGTCACTGAAATCCAGTTCAGTGCAGGTCAGCAGAGGCAGTTGAAGCTAGAGAATAAAAAGAAGCAATAAATTCAGAACAAATTGCCAAGATTAGTTTGAGGACAAACAGAGAAATTCAATTAGAAGCCCAGGGAAGCCAGTTTGAATCAGTCACCTTGGACAGGAGTTTGAGCCAGACAGCTGAGTCGAACTGGCCAGCCAGAGATCAGAGAGTACTAAAAGGGGTGAGCTTATTCAACGGTAAGATTTCGAGGTGACAATTATACCTGCAGAATAAAAGTTACTTTTGCAGTATTGAAAAAGTGCCCTGTTATAATTTCCAACAGCTATTTTATAAGGATATTTTCTTTGCTTATCTAAACTCTGGGGTGATTAAATGAATTAATAATTGTGAGTCTTCATGTCTTAGAACAAATAGGATTTACCTAATACATATATCTATAACTTATACCTCTGGATGATATTTCTTCCAAATATAGACAGTTAATATGAAATAGGTATAGTGGCACATTACATTGTGATCTCAGCACTTTAGAGGCTGAGACAAGACTCCAAGTTTGAGGTCAATTTGGGTGACACAACATCTCTGGGAGAGGCTGAGTAACATAAAATAAACAAAAGAAGACAGATCTATATACATGATTGTTGGATTCCCAAGCTACCCTACAGTTACCATGATATGATGAAAATAAATGAAGATTTGTAGTCATAGCATTAGGTAACTGAGTATTAGACAATAGTTTGGCTAAAAGTGTAGTGCAGAGGAAGAGCTGAGGAAAGGATTACTAACATTAAGTCTGTTTAAAAAGTCATGATGAAACCTACTAATTTAAAAACCTCAAAATATGAATTTAATTGAATTACCTTAAACAGAGGACTTATTTCTCAATGAAGCTATAGGTTGTAAAATAAAAATTTGTGTCCAAATCTGGAAAATGACCCATCAAGATGTTGGTCAAGGATGTCACAGAGATTCCTACAAAAAGTGAGACTATTCTGTTGTTCTTTGTCACCCACCAAAATATTTGTATAAGTGCCTGTTGCTAAAGATTCCATATACCTTAGCCATAGAACATGGATCAATCAAGCTGATACTGACAGAGAAGCTTTATCCTTGCAGGATAGCTCTCACTTAGAGAACTATATATTATCCTACACAGCTGTGAGTCTTACTAATTACAAAATGACCCCCAAGGCAACACATACTCACAGGTACACTAGTGGCACATATGTTATAGAAGATAAGCAACCATAACTCAATCAGAATTAACGCCTACAGAAGAATAAGCTCATGCCTAATACTGGAAATCTGGCCAAGAACCAAAGAATGGGAAGCTCACAGACCAAAGATGTGAACCCTCTACTTTGACAGTGCTAAATGCATTTAGCATAAATTTGTCCTCTAAACTTTTATCTCCATACACACAGATTATGGCAACTTTCACATCTCATCAAAGAAGTTTCTTTTTATAGAGGACAGTGGTAAAGTAAGAAACTCATAAATAGCCAAAGTTTCTGTGGGCATCTATAACACTATCCTCTTCTCTATACACAAGGAAAATTTCCAAAAAGCAAATGGAAAGATTGTAAGAGCTAGAGGTAGAAGAGGATCCTATCAAAATAGTATCTTCTGAACCTGACAGGAGCAATGCACTCAAGTATTCAAAGAAGCCATGTTTACTTAAAGAAGAACTGCAAAAACTCAAGCCAATTAACATTTGAGAATGAAGAGTGAAGAGGCTTTTTAAAACCCCTCATATCACCTATAATTAAGAATCTACTTGCAGTTGATGTTTTCTGGAGGAAGAGTAATCAGTTTCCTTTAAGAGTATTGCTCCTATAGGTCCATGCTCAAGCCAAGGGTTCAATATTCATGATTATGGACAGCACAAATGGAATTCAGAGAGTTATTTAAAATAGATACTAAAGAGGACATGAAGGTGGGGTAGGAGCAATACTTTGGAAATTGGGCAAATCTGGGTTGAACTAAGTAAGGGAGGAGCAGGGCATGGTTATGATCAAAATATGGAGTGTGTAAGTATAAAGGTCTCACATAATTAAATGAAGGCTCTATTAAAAATAATGATCTAATATATTCTGGAACCTATATGAGATTTTGTTATTTCTAGCTTCTGATCACAAACTAAGCACACAAACTTTTTGACAGGTTAAAAACTATAAAATGACTATTATGCATTTCATGCTACATACCAGGCACAATGCAGACTACTCACTGGAACTATGTGAAGAAAAATTGCCACTTCAAGTTTGCAGGTGATAAAACACTGTCAAAAGTTACAATAACATGAAAAAGACCAACATAAACAGCCCAAAACCAAACTCATACCAGGCCTCTCCAACTGTAGAGCTTGTGATCTCAATGCTGTGTTTCTCTACATTTTTGCTTATTTTAGTCATATCAATAATAGTAAACATAAGCTCTACCACCTTCAGAATATGTGCTAGAGCTAGGGAGTTAATAAAATACTTGCTTTGTAAGTAGAAGAATGCATGCTCAATATCCTAAGCCATGTTTTAAAAGGAAAGAGATTGAAGAAATGGCTCAGTAATTATGAGTACTTGCCACTCAACCATGAGGAGTAGAGTCATTTGACTTAAAAATACTTTCACCTTCACCTCCAAAAATTCTAATGTTCTATTCTGGCACATATAAAATAAAAAAATCAAAACAAAACAAAGCAACAGAAAAAGAAGACTATATCTGAAGACTAATATCAGAGACTATACTATGGCCTTTGGCCTATACATTCATATGGAAACATCAGGACATTTACCTGTATACATATATTTCATGTACACACAGCCAAATATGTACACACATACATACATACATACAATGAAAGGAAAAAGAGATATCTACTTATGAGGAAATTTAATCTCCTCACACAGGGCACCAATGTTGTTACAAAATGATGCCCCGGGTTTCAGCACCAATGTTAGGAAAAGAATAAAGATAGTGGGAGTATATGGCCCATGGAGATGTGGCAAGGCCTGGCGGCAAGGAAGATTCCTGAGTGGCATGTTAGGAATCCCTTCCCCATAAGGGACCAACCACAAGATAGTATAGTACAGAATAGAATTTATTCAGGTCATGGAGAAGTTAAGAGTGTAGTAGAGGGAGAGAGAGAGAGAGAGAGAGAGAGAGAGAGAGAGAGAGAGAGAGAGAGAGAGAGAGAGAGAGAAGAGAGAAGAGAGAAGAGAAGAGAAGAGAAGAGAAGAGAAGAGAAGAGAAGAGAAGAGAAGAGAAGAGAAGGGAAGGGAAGGGAAGGGAAGGGAAGGGAAGAGAAGAGAAGAGAAGAGAAGAGAAGAGAAGAGAAGAGAAGAGAAGAGAAGAGAAGAGAAGAGAGGAGTAGAGGAGTAGAAGCCAGTCATGAGCATGTGGAGAGAGAGGGGTGAAGGAAAGGGAAAGAAGGAGGTAATGGTGGAAGAACAAGAGAGCAAGAGAACAAGAAAGAGAAGAGGGGTCAAGCAGCCCCTTTTACTGAGTCATGTAACTGGGGTAGAACATACTTGGCTATTGCCAGGTAACTAAGGAGTGGGGCATACGTGGCTGTTGCCAGGTAACTGCGAGGTGGGGTTTACAAAATCCCAACATTCCCCCATTTTGGTTTATTTAAAAAAGAAAATTTAAGGTGATAGTGGAGCAGAAATAGGGTCATTGTGATCTCTGACTTCTTCATGCTTGTTTTGGGGCAATGTTTCTAAAGAGTCTAGAAAAATGGGAATGAAGATGTTTGTCCAGTCTTAGAGTTGGCTCTTTCCTTGTTGTCCAGGGTCTGTGGAACTATCTGAGGATAGGTCAGAAGAAACAGGTCCAATAGAAGTGTCTATGAGAGAAGGCTGAAGCATCTGTAGGTTGCTTCTCTGGAGCTGTTCTAGATGTAATGAGCTCCTGGATTTGGCAAGATGCTGGAACACTCATATGTGTACATTATAGGTAGAGATTGAATATGTTTGGAAGAAAGAAATTTTTGTAGGAATGGCCCAATTGCTAGCATTTCTTCCCTTCTCTTATCATAAAAAGGAGGAAAAGGGGAGGGGGAGGCCGATGGTTGAAAACCAATAGGGACACCAGGTCTCATTGTATACTTCCTGCTGCTTTGGGGCATCGTGGAGGTGCAGCTGACTTTCACTATTGAGGTCCACCTAGCAAACGTTCACAGCAGACTCTTCCATGGACAGTGGCTTGTAATCCTGTAACAGGAACTGATTCATTGTTTGGTTAGAAAAGTTTAATCTGTCATTGAAGTAATGTAGAAACAAGATTGATAAGATTTAAAGCAAATAGTCAAATGATGAGATAGGAGGGGTCAGTATGGGGAAACTTTTCCATTTACCAGACCATTGGCAGTACATTTAGTTTTAGAGATTTGAAAAAGTTTAGATGACATCCCCATGGGGAGCCCACTGAGTTGCCCACTGAGAAAGGAGGAGGAGCTACTGAGTTATCTCAGACTAGCGTCCCAATGGATAACTCAGTAGAGAAAATTCTGCCTATGCCCAGAGGTCTGAGTCATCATTCAAACTCCTGGTGGCTACATCAGGTCCCAGGCCTGGTAGAGAATGTCACCCCGCCAGCCTGGACTTGGGTGAGAAAACCACATGCAAAAGTCCTGGGAAGGGTGTTGAGAGGCGTTCCCGCGGAGGTCTTCCCAAAGGTCAATGTCTGTTTTGGACTTTTGGCTGCAGAGAACTAACCCTCCTTGCCCATAAAGGCTGGCCAAACCTTATTTGGGAAATTGAGGGGTTCTCTTTGCCAACTAGTAGCAGGAGCTATTCTCATGAAAAGAAAAAATAATTCTTAGCTGTTCATTTGAAAACCACTTTTGAAATCTAGAGGGATCTGGCCTTTTAGAATAGGTAGTAAGCTTTAGACAGATGTACTTCATCTTGGTAGAGTATTATTTGGTCCACAAGAGGTAGGTCTGAGTGGGTGTCTTGTAGCTTATAATTTTATTAAAGAGATAACGTGAGTTGACATCATAAACAATTTTTAAGATGACCTTTTATGGAGCAGAAGGAGCAAGAATTATATCTTTGGATCATATAGTGGAAAAGGAAGTTTAGCAAGAAGAGGAAACATTAATTGAACATGAGTTTAAGTAAGAAACTAACCAGTCATATCTGTAAGAGCTTATATCTGAACTAGTTGTTAGAAAATAGAAGTCTGGTTCTTTTTAGTTGTCGGGCTGCAGTTACCTTAGCTACCACTATAGTCAAAAATCTGGCTCAGAATAAATAAAACTTTAGTCTAGCAGGCATATCAATTAAAAAATGACAGAGTATATCAGCCAACAGTTCTCTTAGGTCTCTATTGTCTTCACAGCAACTTGGACACCTTGGTCTGACTTTCGAGCCCAGAAGGAACAGGGCTTTTTTTTCTGTGGAGTGGATACATAACATGAGAAATTACTCACCTTGCTTTAGACAAATCATTTGACTCAGAAAAGTATCCAGCTTTGTCCGCTCTGTTTCTCAGTGATTATCACACCACAATCTAGGAAACCTTTTGAAGCAACATTCATATCTTCTGAGACCTTGTGGGCATCAACTGTCAACAGCTTTGGGAAATTCTGTCAGTTATAACTTTAATATTAATGATTAACAGATTTCTGACAAGATGGAGGGCTTTATCAGTTAGAGCACATTATAACTTAATGGCAGTAGTAAAAAAATCATAAAGACAGAGTAAGATTGAAAATAATAAAGAGGAATAATAACGGTGTGTTGTGTTTGAGACAGGCGCTCGTGCACACAAGTGGAAAAGTACAGCTGATGTACCTAACATGCTGTTGTGCAGGAGAAGGGGGGTGGTACTGTGGCAGTGGTACAGGCTAGGGCAGGTCCCTGGGAGCCAGAAGCCTGGCCAAGGGCAGGAGATGGCCCACCCCTCAGTGAACGGGGAAAGTACCAGTGCTATGGGCATCACTGTCCACCGTGCATGCTCCGGCACACCCGCCTGCCTGCTTGCTCTGTTGGCTTCAGGCTGTTAACTTCAGATTCCTGCCAAGGCCAGCTGGTGCAGCTTCGCCCCTTGGTGGGTGGGGAACATAGAGGGGCTCAAACAACCAAAGCCGCACTTCCCACAGCACCAGATGTTTGCCCACTGGCTCTGCAGCCATAGGGCTTGGCCTATCCTTGCCACAAGAACCAGGGAGTCTAAACAATACCACAATCAAAGGCAGTAGCTGGAGCTAGAAGCAGACAGAAAGAGTCTGGGACAGAGTTCAGAACACAGAAAGCACATGTGGCATGGGAAGGGTCAGGTCTAGCAAACAGGGTCCCTATCAGGAGGCTAGGGGCTGGACCAGTGTCACTCTTCCTGGTAAACTGGCACTGCCGCAGTGTGCAAGCTAGAGTTGGACTCCACTTCGAGGTATCCAACATTTCCTTCTGGTCTCTTCAGTACCAGTACTTACATGCATATAGGCATACAAAGATACACAAGTACAGATAATTAAAAGATAAAAAGTAATCCAGGTGTAGTAGCTAATGTCTTCAATCTAAGAACTCAGGAAGCAGAGGCCAGCCTTTGAGTTTGAGGTCAGTGTGATCTACATTGTGAGTCCCAAGCCAGTCAGAGCTACATAATAATATCCTGTCTCGCAGATGCTGGCGAGGCTGCGGAGAAAGAGGAACACTTCTCCACTGTTGGTGGGGTTGCAAGCTAATACAACCACTCTTGAAATCTGTCTGGCGATACCTCAGAAAATTGGATATAGTACTACCTGAAGACCCAGCTATTCCACTTCTGGGCATATACCCCAGAGACACTTTAACACACAACAAAGATATATGTACCACAATGGTCATAGCGGCTCTATTTATAATAGCCAGAAGCTGAAAAGAACCCAGATGTCCTTCAGAAGATGAATGGATACAAAAATTGTGGTACATTTACACAATGGAATACTACTCAGCCACCAGAAACATTGACTTAACCAAATTCTTAAGAAAATGGCTGCATCTAGAGAATATCATCCTGAGTGAGATAACCCAGTCACAAAAGAACAGACATAATATGCAGTCACTGATATTGGGATGCTAACCCCAGAGGCTTGCACTCCCCCAGAAACAACTCACAGACTGTATGAAGTCCAGGAAATAAAGAAAACAAACAATATATATATATATATATATATATATGTATGTATATATATATATATATATATATATATATATATATATATATATATTTACAAAACAAGAAGACTTTGACAATTTCCATGTTGCATTTGGTTTTGCATGTACTTTATGCTCATTGTAACTATTAGGTTTTCAATGCATACTGTCAAGCCCTTGAAAAAAATCAAGTACTGACTAAAAAATATATTCACATAGTTTTATGTAAAAATTATTTTAATATCTGAAAAAACAGTACTGACAAAAATGTATAATTTTAAGAAAAATATGTTTAAAATCTGTACATTTATCTTTGTTTTGCAAAATAAAATCGTTTAAAAAAAAAGAAAAAATAATAATATCCTGTCTCAAAATAAACAGATTAAGCAATTTTATAGTGCTTCTAAGAGTGTCTAGTTCACAGAAGGTTTTCTTTATGTTATATAAAAGGGGGTAAAATATGATGATGTAAAGTCTCCCCAAAATAATGAGAAAAATGAAAGAAAATCTCTTGTTTAGCTTTTTATAAAAGTGACTGTGTTAACATCTCAGATGTAACTAGAAGTTGCAACACCACTGACAAATGGAGGTCACAGTACAGAAACAGAAATCCAGAGAGAATTATTAACCTCTCACTAAGTAGTTTGCCTATAGTAAATGTAGTTAAACAAGACAAAATGATCCAAGTTTCAAGGACTCTATCGTAGTTGAGGCTAGACTCTCTTGGAAAGTAAAATCTACCAGAGTAGACATAAGTAGTTCAGGTCATCTGGGTAGCCCTGCTTCAACTTATTGTTTTTTTTTTGCATTTGCATGTGATGTGATGTAGTGGTAGTTGTGTGTGTGTGTGTGTGTGTGTGTGTGTGTGTGTGTGTGTGTGTGTGTGTCTGTTTTTGTCTGTCTGAAAAAGTGAGTGCCCTCTTCCATAGCTTTTTATTTATATATTGAAACAGTGCTTCTCGGTTGACTTAGAACAGGATGATCTAGCCAGATTGTTCTGAAAAACCTTTGTCTCTGCTTTCTAAGAATTAGGATTACAAATGTCCACAGCTGTTCTGACTTTTGTATGCACTCTGAGGATTGAAAATCCACCCCTCTCTTGTATTGGAAGGCCTTCATCCACAGAGCCACATCTCTAGATCCCTAACTGATCTCATCTACACCCTCACCACTTGCTTCCTTTATCTGCTGCTCACTTAGAAATCAGTCCTCTGGCAGCTTCTCCTCAAAGCTCCAAAGCTCAGAAGAAGGAATCTTTTACTCCTTGGCTGGCCACTGTGCATAAAGAGGGAAGCATGAAAGATAAAAAACTTCATTAATTTGTATTTATAAAACTAATGAGTGAAATGGTTTTATCTTCCAGGAAACTTCCAACAGAAGAGTGTTGAAAGCAAAATCTAATTTAAAGCTTCATAACTGACTCTATTGCCTATAGCTTATTGTCTCAGATATTATTCAAACCTCAAAAGTGTCTGCTCATTGCATCTCTGCTGTGATTTAAATGAGGAGGCATCCCCTTTTATCACCAAAGCTGTCATCATTCCTTAAGAAACAAGGCATTGAAAGAAATCCTGGGTGTGACTCAAATTTTCCTATGTTCCTCAAGTAAAGTTGAGCATAACTGGTACTCTCTGTCAATGCACAACACAACTCTTATTCCAGAATTAAATACTTTATTCTGAGCCCAGGATGAGTGACTAGGACCTAAAATCCTACATTCAGCCTTTACTATCATGAGACAGGTTAAATGAATTTTTCTACTCACAGAAAAAAAGCAGTCAAAAACCTTATCAAATGTATGGATAAGGTCATTCCATTAAATTGGTTGTAAAAAGCTGAACCTCTCTACTGCAGACTGAATATACTGTCCAACAGCATTGCTAGCTTTTGAGCTGGTCAAGGCAGAGGCTTTTCAGCCTAACTACATGATAAGGCATATATAGCTCAATCTGAAAGCCACTAGGGCAGGAGGCAAAACACACAGGTGAATTAAGAAATGGATATTAATGCTGTAGAAAGCTGGATCACTAGTTAAGAATTTTTATTATTCTTACATGTGATTCAAGTTTGGCCTTTGGGACTCAATATCAGACAGTTTAGAGCCCTGAGTAACTCTAGCTCCATGGTATCCAATGCCTGTTTATCACCTCAGCAAACATGCATACATGTGTTCACACATATACAAAGACACATAGGTACACATAAATAAAATAAATGTATAAAGTGTAAATCTTAACAGAACTAGAGGTGGCTTAGAAGGATGTTGGCTCTCTTATCTGCAACAAACACTCCATGATTGATCAGCTTGCTAAAACCTTTCCACATTGGCATGGCTTCTTCTGGAAGCCTCACTTACCTTCTCCAATCTGATTTTAACCTATGAAATGTCTAACCAGGATTTTCCCCTTTGAATAGCACTATACCTTGGTGCTTGTTAGAATGATAATACAGCTTTATATGTATATTAAATGGGTGGCATTGCTAATTTATAATTAATTTTCAAACATTGTGTTCATACCATTATGATAAAGAAAATTAGATTCTGTTAGGTAGTGAATGCTACAGATATGTAATTATAGCAAGATCTATTAAGAATGCACAGAGATAACTCAAATTAAAAAACAATGATAGAAAAATAACTAGAATGAGCTGTAAGTAAAAAGACCTACATTCAAATGCTATGAAAATATGAGAAAATCTTGCAGAATGAATAATTTAACTTACTCGAATTTCATATTTCTCTTCAGCAAAATAAAGATTTTCTGTAAGATGTTCTGATTGCTTGATAAATGCATATGTCTGCCTGGGTCAGAGACACATGTTTCCCCAATATTCTCTGTGCATTAAAGAGTACATCGGATGTGCTCTAGCACAGCTGGGTCAAGGAAGGCCTAGGAAAGCCAGATTAGTTCAGATATGAAAATCTGAAAACATGAAACTTTCAGAGCCCTAAGGAGAGTATAAAGCAATCATATAATCTAAAATACAGTCAATATTTCAGGTAGAGATAAAGATACCATGATCAATGAATAAAGACTCTTAGCTGATTTTCAGTCTGAGTAAAAGCCACTCATTCAGCTATAGGTTAGTCTGAATTTCTCTTGGTAGCATGTGAGATCCCCTATGCAGGCTACATAAATGATAAAGAAAGATACAGAAGGATATTTGTGTGGTGTGTGTGTGTGTGTGTGTGTGAGAGAGAGAGAGAGAGAGAGAGAGAGAGAGAGAGAGAGAGAGAGAGAGAGAGAGAGAGAGAGAGAGAGAGAGACAGAGCCTGAGACCGAGACAGAGACAGAGACAGAGACAGAGACAGAGAAAAAGAGAGAGGGGGATGGAAGGAGGGAGGGAGGGAGAGAGAGAGGGAAGGATGGAGAGAGAGGGAGGGAGGGATAGGGAGAGAGAGAGAACAGAAATTTCCCTTGGAATATAACTTTGTATTTCTGAGAGTTTATTGTGGTTGACCTCAGAAGACTGGAACATATCTTTACATGATTCCACATGTAAAGCTTACTTTTCACAGATTACACTTTACTCACATCCTTCCCTCTGAGACCCAATTCCATGACTGGAGAATTGAAACCAATTTTGGCTCTTTCCACTGTGGACTAGCAGGAGCTTTACAATTTCTTTCCACAGGCTACCCATCCCTTAATAATGGAACACGTCCTGTACTTTGGAATCAAATTGTCCTGATTATGATACAGCCATCAAATGAAATAAATAGGACCAGAAAGGGATAAAATCCCTAGCCTACATTTCCCAACAAGCAACCAAAAGAGCCTAGTTCAAGGTCATGAAAGATGAAAAATGCACATGAATGTTTACCTTTGGCTGGATAATGATATTTCTTTCAGATAGGACAAGAACCTAGAGGTTATTTATCCTACAACAAGATTCTGCCTGCTAATCTCAAAGAGTGATCTCATGATCCTCATCATTCAGCAAATGTTTCAGAGATGTGGTTGAACTATTGTGACAGATGCAATTACCGTGGCTTGTGATTGAAGACAGTCATTCATCTCACTCCTAACATGTAGATTTCTTCAGACAAAATGATGTCTATTTCAAATCATGAGGGAGACAATCCCTATGATTTCCCCAAAGAGAGGAGCAGGTGTTAATCTTTGTGCAAATGCCACAATGGAGCTAGAGAATTCTTGTGAGTTCTTAGATTTATAGTGTCTATCTAAAATCTGAAAACCTGAAAAGGGAAAATTAGGTTAGACAAACAGCAGGGAGAGGTGCTTCTCAAGACACCCACTCTCACTTTCACACACTAGCAGCTCTCATTCAGATAAATGTGATTAGCCATGTATACAACTAATCACAGCAATTAAGCCCACACCGAATATATTATTACTGCAGGTGGAAGGCAGGAACACATTGTCTTAAACATCTCTATTACTAGGAAAAGATGAGGAATTCGCCACAGGCCTGATGATTCTCAGATCCATGAGACAAAGAGTTCTTAGGCATATTGGATGGCAATGAAGACAGTATAGTGAAAATGCACATTTTAGAAATTCAAAAGCATATATTGACTTCAAGGGTAGATTTGTAGTGGTCTGTTGTGTTCCTATAAGATACAAATGCTTAAACAAATCAACTGGCTTCCTCTATGCAATGGAAAAAGAGGCTGAGAAAGAAATTAGTGAATCTACACCCTTGACAATAGTCATAAAGACTATAAAATGCCTTGGGGTGACCCTAACTAAGCCAGTGAAGGATCTGTATGAAAAGAACTTCAAGACTCTGAAGAAGAAAATTGAAGATCTCACAAGATGAAAAGATCTCCCATGCTCATGGATTGGCAGGATCAACATTGTAAAAAATGGCCATCTTGCCAAAAGTAATCTACACACATTCAATGCAATCCCCATCAAAATTCCAATTCAGTTCTTCATAGAGTTGGAAAAATCAATTTGCAAATTTATCTTGAATGACAAAAAAACCTAGAATAGCAAAATCTATTCAAAAGAATAAAAACACTTCTGGGGCAATCACCATGCCTGATCTCAGGCTATATTACAAAGCAATTGTAATTAAAACTGCATGCTATAGGTACAGAGATAGTCAGGTAGATCAAGGAAACAGAATTGAGGGCCCAGAAATGAACCCACACACCTATGGCCACTTGATCTTTGACAAAGGAACTAAAAACATTCAATGATAAAGGACAGTCTCTTCAACAAATGGTGTTTGTTCAACTGGCAGTCAGTATGCAAAAGAATGCAAATCGATCCTTTCCTATCTCCTTGTAAAAAGCTCAAGTCCAACTGGATCAAAGATCTTCGCATAAAACCAGGTACATTTAAACTATTAGAAGAGAAAGAGGGGAAGAGCTTAGAACACATAGGCACAGCAGAAAAATCATGAACAGAACACCAATGGCTTATGCACTAAGATCAAGAATCAACAAATGGGGCCTCATGAAAATGAAAAGCTTAAGTAAGACTAAGGGCACACTGTTAAGAAGACAAAAGGCAGCCTACAGATTAGGAAAGAATCTTTACTAGTTCTGCATCTGATAGAGGGCTAGTATCCAATATATACAAAGAACTCAGAAAGCTAGACTATAGAGAAGTAAATAATCCTATTTACAACTTGGGTACAGAACTAAACAAAGAATTATCAACTGAGGAACATCTAATGGCTGAGAAGCACATAAAGAAATGCTTAACATCCCTAATCATCAGGAAATGCTAATCAATACAACCCTGAGATTCTACCTCACACCAGTTAGAATGGCTAAGATCAAAAACTCAGGTGACAGCAGATGCTGGTGAAGATGTGGAGAAAGAAGAAGACTCCTCTATTGTTAGTGGTATTGTAAACTGGTACAATCACTCTGGAAATCAATTTGGTGGTTCCTCAGAAAATCAAACATAGTAAAATTCACCTATTCCACTCCTGGGAATATACCCCAAAGATGCTCCAACATATAACAAGGACACATGCTCCACCATGTTCATAGCAGCCTTATTTATAATATCCAGAAGCTGGAAAGAACCCAAATATTCATCAACACATGAATTGATACACAAAGTGTGGTACATTTACACAACAGAATACTACTCAGCTATTGCAAACAATGACTTCATGAAATTCATAGGAAATGGATGAAACCAGAAACTGTCATCCTGAGTGAGGTAACTGAGTGACAAAAGCACACACATGGTATGTACTCACTGATAAACAGATACTAGCCCCAGATAGCTCTGAATACCCATTACCCAAGAAACAATTCATAGACCTTATGAAGCTCAAAAAGAAGGAAGGCCAAAATGGGGATGCCTTAGTCCTTCGTTGAAAGGAGAACAAAACTTGCATGGGAGGAAATGCAAGAAACATTCAGAAACTGCCTCACCTGGGGATCCACCACATATGCAGTCGCAAAATTCAGGCACTGTAGCTGATGGCAAAAAGTACTTACTTGCAGAAACCAGACAGAGATGCCCCCTCAGGGACCATACTAAAGTCATATTGATACAGCTGAGCATGCTTACAGCTAAACATTGGTCTGAACTCAGGGATCCCAATGAGGTTGCTAAAGAAAGGACCAAAGGAGCTGAAAGGGGTTGCAATCTCATGGGAAGATAACAATATCATCAACCAAACAAACCCTCCAAAACTCCCATGGAGTAAAACATCAACCTTTAGTGCACTTTGAGAGACCTATTGATCTAGTTGTGTATATAGCTGAAGATAGCAGTGTCTGGCATCAATGTGAGAAGAGGCTTTTGTTCCAGAGAGAGTATGTTTTCTTATTGTAGTGGAATGACAAGGCAATTGGTTGGAGAGGGGGATCAGACTAGAGTGCACTTTTGTGAAAGCAACTGGAGGGGGAGGGGGATGGAAGCGAGGCAGGGTAAAGAGATAACATCTCAAATGTAAATACAGAGTATCTAATAAAAATAATAGAAAACAAAAGTTATAAATGCTTTAAATAATGGAGCACAAAAAGCAAAATAATTCCTTCTGTTAGAAAAATAATTGAAAAAAATGAAAAATAAAAAATAGAAAGTATAAATACTGTTTTCTAAAAGCAGAAAGTACTAACCCTTTCAAGCTTCTTTAAACAGATTTACCCATTTTTGTTTCTTTTTGAACCTTGTGCCTTTGGTGACCACTAGAGGGCATCAGATCCTCTGGATTTGGAGTTACAGCGGGTTGTAAGCTGCCATGTGTGTTCCGGGAGCTAAACCTTGGTCCTATGTAAGAGTACTAAGTGCTTTTAACCACTGAGACATCACTGCAATCTCTAGAACTAGGTTCTTCTGGCAAATATCTGGTTGTTGCTCTTGAAATTTTAAGTTGTCACATTCCATATAATTTCACTGACAATTTTAAGTTTTTATTACTCTTAAGATAAAAAATATAACTTGGGTACAACTTTTGTCACTATAGCTGAAGTCTCTTTACTGTTTGGCCTAAATAACCCAAGCTGTCATCTTCTAACCAATATTAGAATCTAAGTTGTTACAAAGCTCAGAACATTTCAGGCACTATCTCAAAATTACCTTTATTTACCACTTATAATTTACTAAATATGTCATGGCAAACCATGTTTCCTCATAATATTATGCTCTTAGAATTATCATTACTAGGTACAGTACATGATAGTTAAATAAATTTAAAGTTTACATAACCAGCTAATACATTAGTGTAAATAGTTAGTCTACTTTCTTGCTCTTTAAAAGTTTTTTTTTTTTTTTTTTTTTTTTTTTTTAAATTTGGGCTGTGCATGGCTTACATTGATCTATTATGCATAGATCACCATTAGAAAATGTTTTATGAAGTTGCTCTTTTAATTAATATTCTGAGTTGGAGTACAAAGTGCTTTCATTAGGACATTTTAATATAAATATCATTTATCCTATGTCCTTCTTCAACTTGTCACCATTGCCCCCTCAAAGCTGCATACCGTTACTGGTGACATTTATTCGCTGAATGTCACCCTTTGGGTTACATGTCACAAATATTCGATCATCCGTTATTTTTTCTACCTTCTTCAAGATACCTCTTCCTCCCCTCTCATGCTCCCCTTTTCTTTTCATGGCCTGTCTCCATGCATATATGTGCATGTGCAAATACACACCAATACACACACACACACACACACACACACACACACACACACACACACATACAGAGAAGGGGGGCGAGATAAATTTCCATTTATTATAGTTTATCCCTGAAAGGAAACATTCGAAATTTGTCTTTGTGCATCTGACCATTTCATGAAACATAATCATTTCCAGTTCCATCATTTTTCCAAATGACATGATTTCCCCTTTCTGTGTGGTTCCATATGAGTCCATTGTGAATATCACCACATTCTCTTCATCCATTACGTTAGCACCAGGCTAGATTGCTGAGTAATCCACCCTCATAGACAGGCCAGCTACTTGTTTCATATTTTCCAATGTAAAGACAGACATAGACAACACAGGGTATTCTGTTTTAGTGAATTAAATAAATTCCAACTTAATATATATTCATTTTATAGATTCTTTTCCTCTAGAGATTCTGACTAATATGCTTTCTAATTAGAAGGGTCATTCCCTTGGCATTCATTCTTCATTCAAGTTGTTTACAGCACACACATGCACATGCATGCCAGTAATCTCACTAACATATTAACAAATATATTTAAATTTTCAAGAATTTTTAGAGCACTGTGCCAGAAACTGAGTTAAAGGCAAAATATATTTCTTTTATATTACACACCCACAGTTTCATAAGAAGTACTGAGGAATACACACACACACACACACATACACACACACACACACACACACACACATACATATTAATTTCTTCAAAACCTCTCTCTACATTCAAATAAGAAAGTTCTATTTCGGTGGCCTGGCTTTCATACTTTGAGTTTATAAAAGCATGTTAGAAGACAGGAGTCTGAGGTGTAAAGAGGAAGATATTGATAAGATTAAGTGCTGAGGTATTCTTGAGAGAACAAAAAAAATGGAGAGTAGACAGCAGAGATGATACAGCAAAGATTAGAGAGGGTATATGTTTTGAGTTAGTATAATATGAGCCTTCTGAGAAGACATTTGTCTTCTAAGCAAATGATTATTATAAAGATATGAATAATTTTTCAGCATGCTTTGATCATATAATTGTGTTCCTCTACTGATGGGCTTCCAAAGACACACTGATAGATTCTGACTAATGTTAGAGAAGATATTTTTGATAGGTATAATATCGAAACAATGGCTCATGTACCAACCATTCATAAATTTAAAATATATGCATATTCATGTACAGTAAACAATCAAAGGACCAGATAGGATTAGATATATTTATTATTCTTTTTCTCCCCATGTAATCGAATATTCCAAATTTTCATATTATGTTTATAAAATGCTTTAAAACCATTCTTTCAGGTGGAAAAATATAATCAATCATCTTTTTCAAAACCTACACAGGAGAAATAAAAAGGTCAGTGATAAACAGATTTAAGATTGTTGGTGTTATGGCTCAGTGGGTAAAAGTACCTAGCTCCAAGCCTGATGACCTGAGTCCAACACTCAGAATGCACATGGTGGAAGAAAAGAATCAATTCCTACAAATTATCATCTGACTTCCATACATAGAAAGTGGTATGTGTGCCCAAACATACACATTGGAGACAAATAAATAAAATGTTTTTTTAAACTTAAAGGAGTCTTCAATTTAAAATCAAATGCTCTCTGATTTTTAACCTATCTAATACTTCTCTGTAGCCAGACAGACTTGAAGTTACACCTCACTTAACTCCCACAAGCTTCAAGTTCACTGTTAGGTTAATTAAACTGGTATTATACTGACATAAATAGAACATTGAATGCATAGCTAATAAGGAGCTTCTCTTGTTCTTTCGCACCTCTCAACCGAACAGCATTATTTTATTCCATTTCTCTATTTACATGCCCACTCTAGCATAAGGATTCAGTTCTCACTAAAGATAATTAAATATCCATAAAATAACAAGTGTCTTTAAGAGAACTTCCATTGTGACCTCCTTCAAACTGAACCTCATCCACACTTAGCTTACAGAGGTAGCAGAAAGTAGAGGTACTTCCCAGGAAGTGATAGGCAGTGCCTTGGACTTGCCTTGGCATCAAGTCCCTTACCAGGGTGATGCACCATGGTCTAAGGAAGCAGCATGAACAATAATAGAACAAGGGCAGAACAAAAGTTCTCACAGAGAAATCAATGACCTATTCTCCCTGCATATGGCTGGCTTGCCCTCTAAAAGACAGGGCATAAAGGAAATAAGGGAAAATTGGTTTGTTTGTTTTCCAAATTAACACTGGTTTTACTTTGACAAGTGAGAACATGAAAGATATTACTTTAAAACTTAAATCTCTGTTATATTTGAGTATTGTCAATATTAGCCACTCTTTTTATTTTTATTTATTTTTATTTATTTATTTATTTTTTGCATGTAACAGGTTGGTTTATGGGGGAGTTTCAGGACTGGAGGAAACTGGGGTTATGACAAGGAAACTAGTCCATTTATCCAATAAGATAATTTCTTAAATAATTAGAACTCCATAAAATTAAGTGAGGTTGAAAATATCCCAAGGTTAGAAACAGTCTGCCCTTTTCTAGGTCCTCCGTTTTCTCTAACATAACAATATTTAAAATTCCTTCTGCACTCTCTATAAAGACCAGTCCTAAAAATACACCAAGTCCTTCATATCATAAATTTCTAGAGGAATAAAAACAGTGAAAAAGCATTTAAGTAAGGCCACAAGAAAGAGGAAGTCTAGAAATTATCCAAGAAGTGCCAGTACAGCAAAAAATCATTGGGAAAGAAAAAGACCCTTACAGTCCAAACAAATATAGGAATCGGAATAAGGGTTTTTCAGATATGGAACAAAATAAATTATAGATAGCTGACAATATTATTAAATATTACTTTCTTCAAGAGTTTAGCATTTGTGTTGATAGAAGCAGTACTGGGAATGGTTGGAGAAATAGTTTTTGTAACGTATTAAAATTATCAGCTAACTAGCCATGATTGCTAAAAGGTTGGTCTAATTTATGTATATTCTCAAGCTATTTCTATATTCCAGTATCTTTCTTAAGCTTCCTTTGGCTGATCTAACATAGATCAGAAATGTTACCAGCATACACCAGCTTCCCTTCACTGACAGAGGCCATCCTATCCACTCCTCTGCTTTGCCCTTGCTTGGCTATGTCCAGGAACTCTGGATTTAATTTTCCAACTAAAGATTCATAGATTAACAGCTTCTTCCCACAAAAGAGTAATCCAAAATGTGCAATAGCAAATGTTTGATGGCTCACAATACTGTTACTTACACAGCCGTTGTAAAATGCCTTCAGGGGTATACAGGACTGTAGTGACTGGTGCTAATGTACGGAGGTAGTTGGAGAACTCTGTAATGAAAAACTGGCCCAACTCAGGATCCATCTCATGGGAGGGCACCCAAGGCCTGACACAATTACTGATGCCATGATGTGCTTACAGATGGGAAACTACTATGATAGTCCTCTGAGAGTCTCTACCAACAGATGGCTAAAACAGAAACAGGTACTTCTACCTAACCATTGAAATGAAGTCAGGGACCCCTATGGTGAATCAGAGCAAGGAATGAAGAAGCTACCCTACAGAAAAGTTAGCAGCCTCAATTCACCCAGACCCCCAGGGAGCTACCAGAGTATGTGACACCAACCAGGAGCATACATGGGCCAGTTTAAGGTCCCAGGCACAAATATAGCAGAGATCTACCTGGTCAGGCCTTAATGGTAGATGATGAATTTAATTCTCAAGAAACTTGAACCCCTAGGGAAGGAGCTGTTCTCATGGGGATGGTGGAACACCCTTTCATAGGCAAGAAGAAGGAGGAATAGAATGAGTAACTATGGGAGGAGGCACAAAGAGGGGTGGCAAAGATTTAAATGTGAATAAATTAAATAATAAAAATTTAAAGTAAGACATAAAATGAAACCCCAAAATTTAGATGACTGTCTATCCAACCTTGACAGAAAATATATGTTTAGGGATGTTCCTCAAAGAGTCATGAAAAACACACACTCTTTTAGAATTTTAGTTCCCAAAGTGCACAGTGTCTCCACAAATAGAAATTTATCAATCACTTCTAGAAAGTAACCAAGGGCAACAGCAATAGGTTGTGTGTTTTGTGAGACTCTTAGAGAGCCCTGGCCAACAACCTATAAGAGGACCCTCTAACATATAGGTCATATGATTTGCAAATAGGGATAGTTTGTCTTCTTTTCATATTTTTATCCCTTTAACATTCTTTTCCTGCTTATTGTTTCAGCTATCACTTTAAACACAATGCTGAAAGAGGATAGTAGATATCCTGTCCTTTTCTTAAGGTCAGTGGTATTACTTTTTTCCATTTAGAATGATGTTGACTATGGATGGCTCATACACAGCTTTTATTGTGTTGAGGTATGTCCCTCTAGCCCTACATTCTCTGGGACTTTTATCAGGAAGTAATGGGGAATTTTGTTAAAGGCTTTTCCATATTTATTGAGATATAATGTGATTCTTTGTCTTGAAGCCTACTAATATTGATTATTACATTCTTTGTTTCACATATATTAAATCATCACTGCATTTCAGGGATAAGGCCAACATGGTCCGGCATATATTTTGATGTATGTCTCAATTCTTTTTTCAAGTATTTTACTGAGATTTTTTTGAGTCTACATTCATTAAGGATATTGTACTATTTTCTTTTCTTTACCTAATTTGGGTACTAGGTTGATGCGACATTCTTTGTCAAAGGAATTTGGCAGTTTTTCATCACTTTCTTTCATATATTCATTTTTTACGAATCTTTGAAGAACTGGACAGAAAAGAATGGTGATAGACCAAGTTACTACACTAAGGTAGATTTGTGTTCTAATGCTGAGAAGCACCAAATACACAGATTGGAAGCAAATGAATAAGACAGTGTGGAAGAACAAGAAATTCAAGAAGAGGTCAGCACACTTGAGAGATGGTAGGAGGTAAGGAAAAACCAAGTCACAAAGCCAAAACAGAAGGTCCTCATGCATAGAAGCAAAGCTCTAAGTTGTAGCAGTGACTCTAAAAGCTCATGCACTGGAGGAATGAGCAGTATGCCTGGAGCAAAGCTAAATGAAGTAGCTAATGGTAAGGTTGGGAGGCAGGCAGGCTTAGTTTGAAGCATCTCAGGATGCAAGGTAAAAAGTGAGTCGATTTCAACTGCATTGCAAAAGCAGAAAGAAGAACATTGGTTTACCAAACAGATTCAAAGAATGAGGGAAAGTCTGAGAGCATTATGACTTGAATAAGAAAACAAACAAACAAACACACAAAAAGGAAGTGCTGATGACACAGAGCCTTTATTTACTTTGCCGAGGGTTCTCTTTTTTTATATTATACTTCATTTATAGAACATTACCAAACTAAGAGTACGATGATTAAATTAAAAAAAAAAAAAAAAAAACACTACATTAAGAATCCTTAATGAAATGTGGTAGTTTCTAAATCGCCTAACCTGGATTTCTCCTAATTCCTTTCCTGCCTCTCGTTCCTTGCAATTTCTTTCAGCCATGCTCTTAATGTGAGAGATGATTATACATTTTCTCGTGTAATTTTAATAGTTTTCTATATTTCCAGTGTATTAGTTACAAATAGACCAAGTATTTGTTACTGTGCCTAGAAAAGCACTGCTTACTAAGCCAGCTTCTGTCCATGTAGCTTCAAATATGCAGTGTGGAGTATCTTCCTTCTCAGGAGGATAAGTTATCTAAAGGACACAGATGCTTCAGCTTACATGTTTGTCTTTATTGAGCTACAAGATCCGCACTGACACATGACATTCTAGATGAAGAAACACATTGATAACTTACCTGATTCTGTGAAAAATATCATGACTTACATCAATTTATCTAAGACTTGTGGCACACTTATTTTAGTATGAGGCCAAAGGTAGTCAAGTTTGCATGGGTAAGAAGAAAGGATTCAGAAAGATGATTCAGGTCTACTGATTTTCCTGATGCTGTTTATTTTTTAAAACTTTATTAAGAAAATGTGCAAATGAAAATTAGCACCAGATTCACAATTTGAGGTGCTGATGTTTTTTCCCCCACTAAGCATGGAATAAAGTCTACACCTTTTTATGAGTATATGCTATCCTTTAAGAGCTCCCCAGCATTTCTATCTTATAACCACTTATTCCATGGGAGGTAGATATTGAAGAAATGACTCTTTGTAGGCTGTTATTATTAAAACATTTAGAGAGACTCCCATAGACCTTTGTCATTGAATAAAGGAAAGCTCTCAAGTATCAAGCTCTTTCTGAAATTTTGAATTAGTCTTTCAACTGTCAAATTCCTAGTTTCCCATTTCCAAATCTTAGAAATGTCAGATTTATTTGTCCCACACTACTTCATTATATTTCCATCCCAATCCTGCACCCCTATTAACTTGTCTAAAATACTCCAGAACTGATAATTTACAAGAAATTAAATTTATTTGCTACAGGGTCTATAGGCTGAAATGTTCAGACTTTGAGACCAATAAAAGATCTCAGATTCGAGATAGTGTCTTGTTGCTGTGTACCATGTAGTGGAAGGGCAGAACATATCCTCATGATCGAGACACTTACAAAATGCCTCATTTCTTTATATAGAGTGTTGAGGGCGGAAGGCTGCACCCTTACAAGATGGCACTGGTTTCAGGTGCCATGAATCAGCTAAAGTGTGGTAAATAACTAGTGGGCACATGCGCAAAGAGTGGTGCTAGCCAAGTCACTGCCCATCCCGGGGCATCACGATCAGACCACTGGCGGGCAGCCAATGACCAGCAACACGCCACCCTTGGGGGGTATAAATTAGGGTGCCTTTTTCTGCCTGGGGTCTTCCTCTTCAAGATTCAATAAAGGTTTTGCTGCAGAAGGATCCTGGTGTCTGAGTGCGTTCTTGCTGGCGAGAAGGTAGTGCGGGACAATAGAGAGTATGGCATTTCCAAAAATGCAAATTTAATGGGAGGTCACACATTCAGTCCACATCAGAGAAAAGAAAACAACTTACAGTTTTGTCCTTTCCCACAAAAAAAAAAAATTCATAAAGCAAGAGAATTCATAGAAAAATACTATATATGCCTTGAGGTTAGTATATGTGTTTGCATAATAATTAAATACAAAACATATTCAATAGTACTCATTGAAAATTGAATAAGCATACACTTAGGACATTTAAATTTCAAACATTTTTTCTTTAAAAACAAAACAAAAGCAAAAACAAATAGAAAAATGTCAACCAAAAATTTAACAAAGAAATACATGATGAGTTCACTTCTAAGAGAAAATTCAACTGACCAAAGACCTGCACAAGATCAAGCCAACCATGATTCTATCATCAAGGACTCAAGAGTTTTTATCCTTAGCTAAGGAATTAATACTGTCTTCTGGAGAGAAGAAATAGGTATCTTTTGTGTGGCCCCTGGTAGGTCATTCAAGATCCAGTGGATGACCCAACTTTCATGAGTGTCTCTGGCCAGCACAAATTTGACTGGGTGAGTTGTTAAAAACAAGAGGATATAAAGATGGGAAACATGTGGAGGTCAAAGTGGACCAGAGAAGAGTTAAGGAGTAAAAGGTAATCAAATACATTGTATGTGTATGTACAAGCAATTCTAAAATAATATAAATTATACCTGAACAACTAGTGAGAAATTTTATTTCAAAAATTACCAAGGTTTTCCAAATAACAACAACAACAATAATAATAATGTTACATTAAAATAAAAATGCAATACCTAGCATTTTCTGAATGGTGTTTTCTCTAAGTTGGAGATGTTTCATGTATCTTACATTTCTTAAACTCTTTCAGTGAGATACCATTTTACTCAATTTTCAGATTAGAAAATCAAAGTAGGGCCAGCAAGTTGTCTTAGCAAATAAAAGTGCTTGCCACCTCGCATGACAATCAGAGTTTTATCTCTGAGTGTCACATTTTGGAAGGAGAGAAACAATTCCCACAGGTTTTTCTCTAAACTATATATATGTGATGGCATGAACATAAATAATTAAGAAAATCCAACAAGAAAGTTCATATAAGACACATATTTTAAATGATAGATTATTAGGTGTCAATTTTGCTGTGCTGAATTGCTGGACATTTGGTCAAATGTTATTCTGAATACATCTCTGAAAGTTTCTATTTTAATAAAAAAAACACATAAATCAATGAGCCTTGAAAGTACAAGAGATTATCCCTCATGACATATACAGTCTTTTTCCAATAAATTGGAGGTTTATAAATAGAAGAATGCCTGTCTGTTCCAACACAAATGGGATGCTACCAAAAGACTGCTTTAGGAATAACCTAGAATCAACCTTCCCTGGATCTCCAGTCTACAAGCTCACCTACCAGACCTTGGATACGTCAACAGTTTATTATGTCAGTCATGTGAAATGTAGTTCTTTAAAGTATTATCAACCATTTTCCTTCTCTGTATACACAATTTTTAAATACATTCATACATTATAACCTTTTGGGTTTGCTTCTTTAGAGAACCCAAATATTTCATAATTTTCAAATGTGGTAGAGCCAGCTTCAAAGTTCATATTTTCAATAGGTTATCCTTCTTTATTACTCATTATATCTTTTCTATAGATCCTTTATTTGTATAACATATATATGTAACCTTTTGGGCTAGCTTTTTAGCTATATACATATCTTAGTCACTGCTCTATTTCTATAAAGTAACACTATGACCAAAGCAATTTTACAGAGAGAATTTAATTGTGAGCCTGCTTACTATTTCAGGGGTTAGAATATTATCATCATATCAGGAGCAATGTGGGAGCACAGATACACTCGTGGTACTGTAATAGTAACTGAGGAAAACCTGATCCACAGGCAGAAACAATGACACTAGGCTTATTGTGGGCTTTTGAAACCTCAAAATCATACCTTCAATGCTAAACTTCCTCCAACAAGGACAGGGCTTATATAGTGCCATTTCTTGATGACTAAACACTCAAATATATGGGTCTATCAATATCATTTTCATACAAAAATTCACAACATATTAACATTCTTTCAATAGTTCAAATATTGTAGGGGATTCTTATGAGTAAATAGTCAATTCCAGTGCTAATTTATGTATATAGAACTTTTCTTAGACTAAAATATTTAAATACATTTCCATTTTCAGTAGAGAACACTAAATAAATTATGATACATAAGAGTAAATATTAGAAATCTATTAAACTGCTGCTGAAGACAAGGCCATAGGGAATTACTCAACTGAAAACATCAAATTTTCAAGATACGGTGAACTCTTACCCAAAGCATCAAAGAAATTATGTTGAAAATGAAGTATATTCACAGATACAAAATGTAGAGACAACTGTATCAAAGAACTCAGAGATTTTTACCCTGGGTCCTGTCTTTCAAGCTCATCTTCATCTTTATAATTTTCTATATACTTCATAGGCTTTACAAAGAAATGTTACTGCTGTGTGTGTGTGTGTGTGTGTGTGTGTGTGTGTCTGTGTGTGTGTGTGTGTGTTTCTTTAAATGTGGCAAAAAGATAGCAATGTGACCTTCAGTCTTCATGAAAAAAATGTGGGACAGATTAAGAAAATAGTTTCTTCCTGTGAGGTTGTTTGTATATGGCTTGATTCTGTTTCACCAGTAAACCACAGGACACCTTTCTCTCTACTCAGTTACTTTATAGCAAGCAGAAAAAGATAGGAATGTTGATAGTTAATGATGCTCAATCAATCAAACTGATTCTTCATCAATGCTACGTGAGTCAGGATTTAAAGTGATAGAAAAAAAGCTGAGGATGCCTCAGTCCCACGTGGGAGGAAGAATAATGCAAACACATCATGGGAGTAAGGAAGAAGGGAGGAACTTGAGCAGTGGAGGGGACAGGGAGCAATAAAAGGGAACATGATCAGGTATTGAGGGGGGAATCAGGAGTGAAGCCATGAGGGCCACAATAAAGATTGGAAACAAGCAACCTCAGAAGGGAAGAGGTGGGGGGACTCTCTAGAATGTACCAGAAACCTGGGAGATGAGAGACGTTCAGGACTCAGAAGGAGGTACCTTAGATGAAGTGTCCTACAGTGGGGAGAGGGAACTTGTAGAGTCCACCTCCAGTAGAAACACAGGGCATCAAGTGGAGGGATGAGGTTGCCATCCCACGGTCAAAAACTCTGACTAAAAGAACTTCAGGGACAATCATGGAGAAGATACTGAAGTAAAGAAAGTCCAGAGACTGGCCCAAATTGGGACCCAGTTCAAAGGGAGGTTACAAGGACTGACACTATTACTAATACTATGGTGTGCTTAGATAGGAACCTACTATGGATGCCCACCAAGAGGCTCAAAAAGCAGCTGAAAAGTAAGGTGCAAATACTTATACCCAACAAATGGATAGAAGCCAGTAACCCTTGTGTTTGAATTATGTTAAAGCTGGAGAAGGTGAAGAGGTTGACCTTATAGGAAGACTAGCAGTCTCAACTAATCTCAACCCCTGATATATTTCTTAGACACTGAGCCACCAACCAGGCAGCATATACTAGCTGATGTGAGATCCCTGACACATATACAGCACAGAACTGCATGGTCTGGCCTCAGTGAGGGAAGAGCATCTAACCCTCAAGGAACTTAAGGCCCCAAGGAAAGAGAGAGGTCTGTTGGGTAGGGTAGGGGCATCATCTTGGAGAAAAGGGAGGAGGGATGGGATGAGGAACTGTTGGAGGGTGGACTGGGAAGGTGATAATAGCTGAAATGTAAAGAAAGTTTAAAGAATAAAAATAATTTTAAAACTCTAAATAAATTCAAGATTTCATTTATATACCATGCATGCCTGTAACCTTACTAATGTATTTAGCTCTATGGTTTTTAATAGCTTCCTGGAGTTTTTACACCAATCAAAACAGTAGTGTTTAGACTATTCTACTCTTTCTATAATGAAACCCCTAGTCCCTACCTAAAGACACTACTGCTTTTTTTTCTTCTCTATCCCTGGAAGTCATTAAGTAACTTTGCTTCCTTACCTGGATGTCTGCTGTAGACATTTCATATAAATGCTTTATATGGTGTTTCTTTTCTTTTTTGTTTTTTATTTTAGTTGTGTTGCTGTATTTGTTTTCTTCATTATTAATTTTTAATTCACATACATCCCAATTATAGCACCTACCCTCCTCTCCTTCCAGTCTTACCCTTTCAAATCCCTCCCCTTACTACTCCCTTCTCCTCAGAGGAGGGAAAGCTTTTCTTGGGTACCACCACATCCTGGGATAACTAGACCCCACAGGACTAAGCACCTCATTTCCCAATATATGGCCCAACCAGGCAGTTCAGTTAGATGATACAATGGCAGGCAACAGAGTCAGAGTCAACCCCTGCTCCAATTGTTAGGGGGCCCAAAGGAAGACCAAGATGCACAACCACTACAATTGTGTAGAGACCTGGATCCAACCCCAGCATGCTCTTTGGTTAGTGTTTGGTCTTTGTTTTCTTATCATGTTCTTGACCTCACCTCTAACCCTGTTCACTCAATTTTATCCCCTACTCTTCCACAGGACTCTCTGAGATCCACTTGATACTTATTTATGGTCTCTGCATCTGTTTCAGTCTCCTGGATGAAGCCTCTCAGTAATAGTTATTCTAGGTTCCTGTTTGCAAGCATAGCAGTGTATCATTAATAATGTCAGGGGTTATCTCTCTTTCATGGGATGGGACTCAAATTGGACCAGTCATTGCTTGGCCATTCCCTCAATCTGCTTTATCTTTACCCTTCTGAATCTTTTCGGCAGAGCACAATTTGTGTTGAAGGTTTTCTGAGTGCATTGATGTTCCCTGCCATCCACTGGAGTCCTATAGAAGGTGACCACTTCAATCTCTGTATTCCTCTGATGATAGGAATTTCAGCTGGAGTGACTCTGATACACTTCTCATAGCCTCCTCCATCCCAGGTCTCCAGGTAGTCCCAGAGATGGTTTCCATCTGCTTTCCATTCTCCCTCCCAGCCCTCTCGCCCCATCATCCTGAATGTAAAACCTAAAAATATAAATATAGTATGTATTTTCTTACAAAGGGACATTATCCATAAAGTGCAGGATAAACATGCTACAATTAATAGGCTCATAAAAACTGGGTAATAAGGAAGACCCAATGGAGAATGTGTGAATCTCACTCAGAACTGGAAACAATATCCATCAGAAGTGGATAGAAGGAGGAAACTGAGTGAAAGAGCGAATGAGAAAGGACATGGGGACTGTGGTCAGGTGTCTGGGAAGGGTGTTGAAGAGGACTGGAAAAGACAATGTGTATTTCTGCCTAGTTTCTTACACCTAGCATATTTTGAAGGGTAATTTATACTGCAACATATCTCAATATTTCTTTCATTTGTTTCCAAATAATATTACACAAAATATGCTACATTTTAAGATTCATTAATAAGTTAACAGGCACTTTAATAGTTTAATTTTGAGCAATTAATGATAGTTTCTATTAAAAATATTCTACAGTTTTTGTGCTGACAGTTTCCAAAGCAGCTTTTTTATTTCATTATATACAGAAGATATATAAATAATCCAATTATATTTAAGAGTTTCAAACTATATTTTTGGAGAAAGTTCTGCGGTAGCACAGTACTTCAAACTCTCTATATAGCCAAAGAGAATGTTGTACTGTTTCGACTTTGCTTGCTTCTTAAGAGCTAGGATTACAGCATCTCCAAACATGACAGTTTAAATATTTTAACTGTCAGAACACATTTTATTTTCTATCAAGAGCAGCATGCTTTGAAGTAAATGCACATCACACAGCTTACAAAGGTCAAGTCTTGCTGATTAGCAGATAAATCCTATCTTATACTCGTTATTGAACGTTCTATACCCATCAGCAATAAAGATAATGCCCCACTGACATGAGCAAAGATGGGCTGACCGAGACAGTTCTTCAGTTGAGGTTCGTTCCTTCCAGCTAACTCCAACTTGTACTAAGTTGACACAAAAGTGATAACCAAGATAAATATGATGCACCAAACTTACTGATAGTATAATCTAAAGACTATAAAAGAAGTATATGGGAAAATACCCCAACATTACTGAAGCATTATTCACAGATGCCTGTAATACAGAAGCTTGACACAAAGCTGGACATTTTTATTTCCTGACAGCTTTGTTATCATGTAAAGGGCTGGTGTGGACTTGCATAACATTTTTGTGTGTCGTGAAGCACTCAGTAAGAAAAAAGCCTGGTTTCATATTTATTTTGCTTCACCAAGTTGTAAGGGAAATGGGATTTTTAAATCCCACCTCCGGCCATGATCCAGAGGAATAAAGAACATGATTAATATGATTATTCTGTATATGTAAAAAGTAGAAAACTCATGGTTCAGGAAGCAATACCAACATACACAGGGCAGTCTTATGTGTTCATCAGTGATTCTGCTTTAGAAGAACATGAAGTAGGTTTGAAAGCTAGCCTTCCAAAAGGGCTAACCATCTTGATTGAAGCACAAAGTTAACTGTAACAAAAGCAAACATGATGATAGTAACATATTCTTTATCTATGTTCCAGTTACTGAATACTACGTGTCATATTATTCCTTACCACAGCATGAAGAGGTACACATTGTAGCTCTCCTACATACTCAGAAAACATTCTCAAGTAAGACCATGAAACTGTGAATCTAGAGTTTTAGTTCCAAACCATATGCTTTCTCCCATTATAAGATTTTTTTATTATTGATCTGAAGTATCACATCTGCTCAGGAACTAAATATGTTCATTAGAGCATTGGTTCTTGAGTATGAGCATTGTTTTTTCTTTTAGACAGTGGCCATAAAAAAGATGTACTGTGTAGAATTTTAAGTACATGGTCACTAATAAGTAGCTTTAGGTTATTGTTTACATAAAGAGAAAATATATGTACATGATGTAAAATGAGTCATCAAAGGGTTTTTAGGACCAATGAAGAGCTGTACTTAGGATTTCTGCAGAAGAGAATAAAGGAATGTGAAGTGTTTGGCCACAAATGCAGCATCCATTCATGCCCCTTTCCCAAAGCTCAAAAACTATCATAGAAGAGAGAGATACTGTGGGAACCAGAGGTCTGGAGAACCAAAGAAAAAAAGTGTCTTCTAGACACATGTGAACTGCTCTAAAAGCAGCTGATGTTGTTTGTATACAACTTGTATAATATCAAATTATCAAAAATCCCAGCACAGAGTGAGTCATATGCCTCTACCACTAACTGAAGGGCTATGGACAATTGATGGCTTCTGGAAAATGAATAGTTAGGTTTTTTTTAAGGTTATGGCTCTTGATAGGTCAACTACGCTGTAGCAGATAGCTTCACATCCAGAATTATATGAACAATAGAAATTAAAGTTGGTGGATCAAATAAAAATACAATTTTAAAGTAGTTATATAAGAGAGTGGCACTAGAATTTAATAGCTCTTTTGTTATTTGTCTATTTGGTGCTGTCTGTTTGGTTTTGGGTGTTGTTGTTGTTGTTGTTGCTCCTGCTGCTGCTCTTGTTGCTCCTGCTGCTGCTGCTGCTGCTGTTTTGGTACAGGATTTCTCTGTGCAGCCCTGACTGTCTGGAAGCTAGCTCAATAGACTAGACTGGCCTTCAAGTTATAAATCTGTCTGTCTCTGCCTTTGCCTCTGCCTCTGCCCTTGCCTCTGTCTCTGCTCTGCCTCTGCCTCTGCCCCTGCCTCTGCCTCTGCCCCTGTCCCTGCCCCTGCCTCTGCTTCCTCTACCCCTGCTTCTGCCTCTGCCTCTGCTTCCTCTACCCCTGCTTCTGCCTCTGCCCCTGCCCTACCTCCCCTTCCTCTGCCTCTGTCCCCACACCTACCCTTATCTCCTCTGCCTCTGTCCCTGCCCCTGTCTCTCCTGACCCTGACCCTGACCCTTCCCCCACCCCTGCCTCTGCTTCTACCTCCTGAATGCTAGAACTAAAGCTGTGCCCCACCACACACAATAAGAACACAGATGTTTAACTTGCTCTGTATGAGGATGCTCTGGAAATAGCAATGAAGCACATGAGAACTGGAGGCAGAGTATATGGGTTAAATTTTTTCTCCCCATTGTACATCACACAAGCCAAGGAAAATGGAAAAAAATGCTATCATAGCACATAAAAATAAATTTAAAATATCATTGTATTTAAGATGACAACTCAATAAGAGTAAATTAAATCTGATTTTACATCGAATCCAAGCAATGGTATGTTCCATAGGGAAATAATTCTGGCATATCTTCATCACATAACATTATCATTATTGTCAGCTGAAGCATTTCTCCTAAAGATGTTAGCAGGTGCTTAACAGCATGGAAAGTGACATTCTGCTTTAGAGAGATGACACCAATAGAACTTCTCAAGACTGATTATCTGCAGCCTTTGGTATTTTTTTTAAACACAATGCTAGGACTCTGTATTCTAACATGTTAATCCAGATTTAAATTTTAACTAGCAATTGACATTTTCAAATGCCCTATCCTATATCATTGTTGATGTAAGTGTGTCTCTTAGGTAAGCATGCCTTTGGGAGATGTTTCAATTAATTTTAAGAATAAAATTTAATATGAAAAACTAATTACTTTCTCTCTACTTATATCAAAAACTATGTCCAGTACTGCAATTGATTCTTTGTTGGGTACATAGCTGGCCAGATGGCCAGGTATTGGAGATAAAGAAAAACAGCTTTAAGTTCTCAGTACAATTTAAGATGTTTATACATAAACCATTTGCTCCAAGCAGAACTGATTAATGAGATGAAAGTTAAGAAAAATGCAACAACAATAATAACAACAAATAAATGATTTCAAAAGGTCAGCAATGATGCATCTAGTGGTTAAAATATAGCTGTCTCAAATTCTAGACACGTTTTAGGATATCTTCTAAGGCTAAGGAACTGTAAACCATAAGCTTTATAGTTAATTATCGTTTGTTGTCATTAAAGTCAATGCTAACATTGTATGGGCCTCTAAGTCAGAGCTTAGAGAATTTTCAGGATTAAGCATGTGGTAAGAAAAAAAAACATGTTAAAGTAAATATTTGATGACTGTGCCTAAAAAAAGATGTCGTTTTATAAGTGTTTGATATTTTCATTCTAAAGAATTAAATTCCACCCAGAAGGGTTTTGAAGGTTCACTTTACCATATTTAATTGACTTTCATATATCTTCTTTCTGTAGTGAGCAACCTGTGGTTTTTTGATACTTCTAATTTCTATAGGATTATATTATTTTTAAGACACTTATGTGGTTAACTCCTAGCTCGATCCAAGATCATCCTCCTCTTTTAAAAATAAGTTCGAGCTAAAATTCAATGTCCTTCTTTGTAAACCTTTGTTAAACACTGTTGATAAATAAACTCACGTAATGGAAAAGAAACATGTCTATTCTGAACCTCAAACTATAGCCATCTTTAAGTGTGGTACAAAGTTGTCAATGAATTAAGTCATGCTTCGGAATGCAGTGAGTCGGTTTACATAAACAGCCGTTTAAAGACTGCTTAAAAACTTCCTAAAAATGGAAAATAGATTTAAAAAGTAATCATAGCATCAAGCAGATACTGACCATAAACTGCTGATATCACAGAGGGAGACTACAGAACCTATCAGAAGCAGGACAAAGAAAGGAAAGAACTTGTAACAACAGCTGAGAACTAAATTCCCTAAGAAATAATCCACTTGAGTCATGAGGTGCAGTGTTCTTATCATTGGACACCACTTTCTGTGACCCCAGGGATCTGCTAAGGCACAGACTGCATTCTTTGTCCACCAAAATAAATAATTTCTCTCATTGGTGACAGGTATACAATAGTTCTATTTAGAAAACAGTTCTTAAAAGAAGCAAGTTCACTCTGTAGTGTCCCTTGGGAAGCCATGAAATGTTCATGTATAATGTTCATCTGTCTAAATAAATAGTTATTATATCTATACAAAGCCTATAAAAGTGACTAGACAGGGCCTAACTACTACCTAAGGCTAAGTATATATAATAGCAATGTTTCTTGGGAAGAAACACTAGTTTTATGTATGACACATGCACATGAGGCAGTTGTATTCCAGGTAAGGTGAATGCACTGAATCATTATAAACAGCAAGATCAACACAAGTCATTAAGGTGGGCCATCATCTAGGAAATTAAGGCCCTCCTTGCTGCACCACGAGACTTCCTTTACAATAAACACTCCTAAATAACACAGCTGACACATATCTCTCTCTTCCTTGGTACTTTTAATCACAGTAATCAGAGAAGTGCTTATTGATTGTTCTTTATTTACTTACATTCTTTCTTTTAGAACAGAAAAAACCCTAGTCACAAAAGAACAGATTTAATATGCAACCACTGGTAATTGGATACTAACCACAGAAAGATCTGAACACCCCAGAAAGAACTTACATACTATATGAAGTTCAAGAAAAACAAAGGTCAAAAAAAAAAAAAGAAAAAAAATCATGCTTAATCTTTACACACCAAGAAAACTTTGACTATTTTCAGGTTAAATCTTGTTTCACATGTACTTTATGTTCACTGTAAATATTTTAAAGCATACTATCAAACCTTTAAAAAAATCAAGTACTGACAAAATGTATTCATATACTGTTATGCAAAAATGCTTTTAAAATCTGTACATTTATCTTTGTTTTTAAATTAAAGTTGTTCAATTAAAAAAAGAACAGGAAAAACAACAAGGGGGAGGCAAAGAAATAAAAGGTTATAACCCTCTCAATAAGTTGCAGTCAAATTCCGCCATCCCAATCTTGTCAAATGACCCAGTGGCCAGGCAGTGACCTGTCTATAGACACAGGAATGTTGTCACTTCATCTGCCACTTTATCAATTAAAATAAAGAAGTGTTGTTAAGTGCAACTCCAATGACAGTCCTCACCTCCATCAAAACACAAGCACATATTTAAACCTCAGGGACTCTGCCCTTACTGAATCCTGTTACGGTGTTAATGAGCTTGTTTAGAGACAGCTTAATATAAATCCATGTGAAAACTCAGGAAAGCTCAATAAATATTCACAGGGAAAGTGAAGGAGGGATAAAACATTGTTTAGAGGAATTGACAGAAGACAACTCATTCTGATACTTGAAGGCCAGTTGAAGGGTTTAGTTCTTCATGCTAAACAGGCAAGAAAGTGTTAAATAAAGGGCTTAAAGTGGGGCAGAGAACAAGACACTCTCTGCCTCTTATGCACTACTTGGCATGTACTGCAGAACAATGACACTAGCCCTTCCTTCTGATGCTCATATAATAAACAAAAACAATAACAAAACTTTTTAACCCTCTCTAAAGACCTCCCACCCTACCCAGAGGCACCAAATGGGTGACTTCTTAATTCTTAAAATATTTCCTCAACTTTTTCTATGACTACTTAAATAAATAATACCTGATACATGAATCCAGGAACTGTTTCTACAAAATCTTCCAAAATAGGTACAAGGACACTGAGTGATGTTTCTGATTATCAGAGCGAGGCATACTATGCATTCTTGCAGATTCTTTGGGAAGATTTATTTTTATTATTTTTAATTGTGGATACATGTTGTGGGAAAGCATATATGCACACAAGTTCAGGTGCCTGTCAAAGCCAGAAGAGGTTGAAAGACTGCCCCAGAGCTAATTATAGGCAGCTACCCAACATGGATGCTGGGGACCAAACTAGGCTCCTATGCAAGAGCACTTTGCTCTTAATTGCTGAGCCATCTTTGGATAAGGAAGGAACTCTGAGACATCCTTCAAGTAAACTACAAGCTACAGTATACCAGGGAGTAGAGAGGAAAGAGGTTTAACAAAAGAGATGATTTCAAGATGAAACAATAAAGCCCAAGTAAAGCCATTCTTCTTACTCTCTCGCTGTGTGCTCAAGGTCAACATCCCAACCAAAATATAGCAAAACTTTACTTTCTGAATGACTCTCCCACCCTAGGTCTTTCTAGCCCTATTATGTCCCACCACTTAGCAGCAGCCAAGACAAACTCTGTGCAAGCGATTTGTGTTCTCCTCCACCTAAGTTTTCATTAGAAAATACTCTGGCTTCTTAGATTCCAGTGAAATTATTTACCTGCTACCTAGGCTGAGAATTTGTCCCAGGACTGGTCCTTTTATCTGCAGGTACCACCTGTAACAACCCAATAAACTTTTATTTTAGAGAACACTTGGTGTTTTCAGTTTGATGTAACAGGCTCTTCCTTATGAAATCTGGGTTTGCAGTAACAAGTCCTTCCTGTGCCAGGTCTCCACATGAGCCTCTCCCTGAAAGATAATCTGCCCTGTGGTCTTTTCTCCTCTGCTGGTGTGAAATCTTCTTTTCATCACCTCATTATCCCTCACACCAACTGACAGATTCTTTTCTGGACCAAACTCTGAAGCAAACTAGTCGGGTTTGTCCCTTAGGAGACTAGCTTTAGCAAGACTCCTGCTAAGACCATGTAGCTAGGATTCCTCACCCTTAATATCAGGTCACCTGCATTATCTAATTGGCTTCCACATCCTCCAGCATCTCCCAGATCATGTCCATTCAACCTAACCTGCCTTCAGCAAAAGTCTCAGTAGGCCAATTTATCCAGAATTCCCTTATCGCTCTGTTTCTTATAAGTAATTTTCCATCTCCTAAAGACCCACACCTTATTGCTTGGTTATAAATTTTCACTTGTTGGGTTTAAAGTTAAGCTATAACACTCTCCTATACCTCAAACTCTTTGTATTGCTTCCCTATATCAAATATGATAATTCTTCTAAAAATTTAAATTGACAAAGGCCATAAATAATACATTTTGGCAACACACACACACATAAACACATACACACACACACACACACACACACACACAGACAGAGAGAGAGAGAGAGAGAGAGAGAGAGAGAGAGAGCGTGAGAGAGAGAGATATTTTATTCTTTTCAAAAGAGACAAGTCAATTTCATTACAAAAGAACAGAAGATAAGAGTTAGAATAAGAATATATATGTCTATACTTTGGTCACAGAGAGAAATCAGGATGGTCATGAGCTGGCACCTTCCCCCTTTAGGCTAGTCTTCCAGGGCCAGAAGGTACTATGCAATCTGCTGCAAGAGAAAAGGCTCCAATGGTCTTAGCCATCTGCTAATCCTAAAAGCTACAATAGTGGTTTGCCCTGCAAAATGTGATCTCAAATGCAATAGTTACATGACTAACCAATTCCTTTATGACTGGATTATAGGCCCTCGTCACAGGCAGGAATCTTACCTACTTCTTTCACCCTAATCAATAAAGATATCATTGTTAGAAAGATCAAAAGTAGTATGAAAAATCTACTATCTTTGTTTTGGCAATTAATCACATGATCAAATTGCCTTCTTGATGCTTCTGTTTCTAGCCACAGATTAATAGGGTATCCAGCCTTCATCACAGAAACCTCTTACCGAAATGGACATTAATGCAATTAACATAGAAGTCATAACTGGCAAAGGTGCTGAAAATACATGGTGGTATAATGTCTTTGTGTAAATACTCTTTTTTGTTTTAACATTTGCTTATTTACCTGTGATGCAAGAAGAACACACACACCCTAGCACATGAGAAGAGATCACAGTACAACTTGTATGAAGGAATCAGTTCTTTTCTTCCCTCATGTAATCTGGAATCAAAATCAAGCTATCAGACTTTGAGGAAATTTTTCTTTATATACTGAGACATCTGCCGAGATACAAAGTCTTATATTTAAACAAAGAGTTCCAGAAAGTAATTTGTAAAGTAAAAGGTTTCTAGATGAGTATAAGATAACTAAAAATGTTGCTATGTGTGAATTCATACCACACAAAGCTTAATCTCAGGCCCTGGGAAACAAACCTAAAAATATCACTACAAGTTTAAGCTCACAATGGACCACACAGGATAACTCATCTCAAAAATTAAATTAATAAAAATTAAAAGAAAATAGAGATTGCATTTATCTATATTTTGTTTCGTCAATGAGCAATATGCTTTTACTACCTAATACAAATGTAATATAAGCCAGAAAGAAAGAGTTGGGATCACAAGGAGATGAATGGGAAGGAAAATGTTCACTTACACTGAAGAGACATTGTTTGTTAAATATGGTCTGACAAAAGCAGTGGCACTCACTGTCTGAGGCAGATGGCATTTTACTTGAGAATCTCTTTCAGTATAAATCCTCATAAGCTGCAACAAAACCCTTAATATTTAATTTTCCCCCACAGAAATCATAGTGTCCCAATGAACATGTCTAAGGTAATTTCAGTAAGATTGAATTAACTGTCTTTGATGTGTTAATATTCAAACTGCTGACCTGTCAGGATGTGTCAGTCTTGGCTTATGTTTTCAGAAACTCATTGTCCATGTATTTTTAATGATATATCTTTAAAAACACAAGAGAAGACCAGAAAGACAGGACAGAAGAGGAATTTGAATAACATTAGATGACTTTGGTTTAAAGCAGTTGTATTGACATATAACTTGTTCATTGAAAGTGTACAAAAATCAATGTTTATTTTAGCATATCCACTGTAATACAGTTACCTCCACAATTGGAACATATTTTCATCCTCTCATCAAAAAACTTTACATACTTTATAGCTCAATCTGTAAATTAGTTATTGTGTCTTATGAAGTTTGCTTCTTTGGAGAATTTCATATAACAAAAATTATACAATATATAGCTTTTTTATTTACCATAGTATTTACTGGGCTGTCCCACATTTAACATATATGGGTACCTCATTTTTATTGCATTATTTAAATGTATCATGTTTCTTTGGGGGGGCATTATGAAGGATGCTTGTAAAAATATTTATATGTGTACAATTGTTTTAATTGAGGTTCAAAACAAGTACAGGGAACCCCACTGGAATTTATAGGATCTTGTGTTTCAGGAGGAAGAGTTATAAAAGGAAAATATGGTTAGTAATAGAAATAGAGAGAGTTTAGAAAGAGAAAGACATTCCTGAGGATGGGAGTGGGTTTGTGATCAGCCAAAGGCTGTACTCACGGCAAGTCCCATACCTTTTAGCACTGTCTACAGAGCACCTTTCTTCTGTGGAGTATGTTCAGATTGTTATAAGAAGCAGGTGGAAAGGGATTTACAGTTCTTTTGCCAGTAGTTTCTTTTGTATATAATGATGATGTTTCTTGCTACAACATTATTCTTCTGCAATATGAATGCACTTGTGCCCTTATACTTCTGTTAGTTCTAGATGAATACGTAGGACAGAGTGGTAGAGTTATATGGTAATGACTTGATAATTTTGAGGAACCAGTAGAATTTTTTCCAAAATACTGCATTTTACGTTCCCATGAGCAATATCCATGAGATATGATTTGCTTCTGATTCATCTTAAGCTCAAGGACTTTTTCCTGTTTAATGCTTGACAACTTGTTAAAACGAATTTTTGGTAGATATTGAATAATATTGTTAGGAAATAACCTGTCTAAAACTATTTTGGGGACTTTGTACATATTTTCTCACCAAATCCTTTTTTTTTCCTTAAGATCTATTGTGAGGAAAAACATCTGGCTGCGCAGGAAGCTAGAAAAAGGAAACGTGAAGCAGCTTTCCCTCAGACAACCACTTATTCTACAATGTCAGTGGAAAGCTCCCCACGCCAACTCCCCAGAGAACAAATCCTCTATCATCAGATGCTGCTTAGGTGAGAATTATAATTTTGAGACTTGAAAACCTCTTTGGTCACTTATTTGATTTAAATGCACCTGTGAACACAAGACACATCAAAAGAGTGATTTTTCACCTCAGATTTTTCATTTTTGCCATTATAAAGCAGCTGCATCCTGGTACATTTATTTGGAAGCAATACTTTTTTAAACATATTACTTGGATTGGTTGCCTGAACTAGCATGTAAAGCTTGTCCTATCTAAAAATACCCTTCCTATATTTCACAGGGAAAGAATATTTTGTCTATCTAGAAAGATTTTCTATAGACATGTTTATATTTGAAGACAGAGTCTTGATGTGTAACACCAGCCATCCATCCCGAAATTTGCAGTCCTCCTGCCTCAGCCTCCTGACTGCTGATATTTCAGACACACACATACCCAGTTTACCATAGTGCATTGCAAGTATGTCTTCCTTCTTCTATTGCTGAGTGTGTAACAATGTAGAGAATTCTTGGCACAAACTGAATCTTTTGCCATTGGAAATGGTCTTTCTATACAGAAGATTTCAATTTTCTTTTCATACACACTAATCTAATCAATTTCTAAGAAAAATGCCTTTTTTTGTTAATCCTGCCAACAAATCTTGTTATTTTAACAATCTCTGATCTGACTCTCTACTTTTTTTCCTATTTATTTATTTTACACTCCTGGTCCATGATCCCACTGTTCCACATCCTATCCCTCTTCCCTGTCGCTGTCTTTCTTTACTTTTTTTCCTATCATTTTCTTTTTACCTTTGCAGAAGCTACTATTCATTTACGAGTCTTGGCTTCCATGAATAGTGGAATATATATGTTCATAGGCTCATAACAATAGCCTATGTTCTCTGTCTTTCTCTTTGTTTTAACAATCAAGCACACTGATTTAAACCTCTGTTGTATCCATCTATTTTTCTTTATACTGGAACCTAGCACATACTTATGTAACTTTCGCTGCTCCTGCAGATTGTGTGTGAGTGCTTTGACATGAGCATGTTCAAATTCTTGTCTCTCTTTTAGCAATTCTAGGTATGAGATACCAATTTTTGTCATGCTTTCTTAAAGCAAGGAATGCTTTAATTTTTAGTGTTGGACACAGGATTTCTCTATATAGCCCTAGCTGCCTTAGAACACAGTATGTAAAGGAGGCTAGCCTCAAACTCACAGGTATTCACCTGACTCTGGCTTCTGAACACTGGGATTAAATGTGTACATCACCACGCCAGCCGGTGAGAAGCTATTCACCTCTTTTCCCTCTCTGTTGTTTCTTTCTCCCCCTTTCTGGCTGCAAGATTTAAAGAACTTTGCTTTCCTTACATTGGTCTGTGTCCTAATGCTCTGAGGTAGTTTCTTTCACAGGACAACTCACAGCATGTCAATATTCCTAGATACAATCGAACTAACTTCCTTCCTCACCAACAGATCTGTCCTGCTCATCTAGATGATTGTCATTTAACTTTCTCACAAACATGGATTCCAGAAAGCCTTCCTAACACCCAGCCTGAGGCTGTACACGCCTCATGAGAGGGAGGGGGTGGTTTTCAGACACCTGTTCACCGAGTTCTTGAAGTTAACCAGGGTCACTCTACTTCCTATAGCTCCTCAATTTTGGTTGAGCTGTGACAATTCTAGTAGGCACAGTAATTTGGTAGCTAGAAGAAAACACATTCTTTTATTCTAGGTTTTTAACCGTCTGCCCCACATCCTCAAAGCAATGACCAGCTAAGAAAAAATATTTATTGGTCACCTAACATAATTTAACTGACAACTAAATGCGTACCCCTGTAATGATAATTGAAGGATACAAAGATACATTGTCCCTTCTTGTCCTATGACTTCTTCTACTTAGAAGAGAAAAGTGGGCTCTGATGCACACACTGATGCCCTGTGTAAGTACTTCCTCAAAATAAAAGCCTGTGCTCTATCAAGTCTCTCTTGCTCGCTTCTCTGACTTTGCTTCTCACTGATTTAACTTAAATTCTCATTCTTTCCCCAGGGTCCTGTCAGCAAACCACTATGCTATAAGTACAAAAACTATGTCTTCCTTTGTATTCATTTATTTATTTTAAATGCAAAATACTCAGCCTTGAAATTATATATATATATATATATATATATATATATATATATACATATATATAGTTCCTGAGCTTCTACATAGATCTGTCTGGCTTGTTTGTTTGTTTGTTTGTTTGTTTTTTACAGCATCAGTGGTCAAAAGTTCCTGTTTTCAGAATATTCCTATTTCCAATTTCAGGTTTTCAAAGGAGAGATGCTCAACTTGTACAGGTGCCTTGTTCTGCATCTGTTTCCTCAAGTGGGACCAGTATTCCATCTACAAGGGGTCCTAACTAAGTGATCTAACATCTTCTGGAACCTGGCACGCAATAGGTATGAATTAACAGTCAACTTTTATTATGTTTATTCAAATTATTATTATTTTATAAAACAAGTCTTATGAGAATCCCTACTCCATGAAGGGTATATGCTAATAGGAAACTGGGAATGTGGCTTCCACTCATTCACCTGCTAAGTTCCCAGGTCCCCAGAATGTAAAATGCAAAACAAAAATATTTGTGCAGTGTTGAAGAGTGATACAGGCTAACCTTGACAAAGTCTTAGTTTAAGAGCATCATTAACATTTAAAGCAAATGATGCCATTGGAATCTGAATCTTCATGCTCTTTGGTCCTAATTTTAACACATTACTATTCCCCATTGACTTCCTGCATAGTGTAAATGAGCACCACTAGACTTTTCATCTTCTTTCACACAGCCCATCCTCCTGGGTCAGGTAGAGTGAAGCAATGGTTCAGAATGCCCTCCATCATTAGCCTGATAGTTTAGTGTCCTATCCCTGTTAGCAGTAAGAGTGGCCTAAGGCAGCAGAGACCAAAAATGCTTTACAAAAGTGCATTAAGCTTCCATCTCCCAGAAGAGACTATTAGAAGAACCATAGTGATCTCAGGCGTCGAGAGGTACAGGACAAGTTGCTCTAGGGCAAATTTATGTATATACCAGAGGAATCGCTGGATATCCATTGTGGAACAAGAAAAAAAGAAATGTCTTTATTTAAAGGAAGAAGAAATAGAGCTTCAGAGAGAAGAAGCCATCCCTCTAAGGTCACAAGACAGGTCAGTGAGGAACCTGTGGCTGTCAAACATGGAATAATAACTTCCAAGGCAGCACTATCAGCGTCATCTGGGTAATAATGCTGATAAAAATGATGGACTACTGAAAACTGATAATGACTGCTCTGTTGTCTGACTGCCTTCCACGGTCTGAGTCCCATACACTAATACTTTTTATCTCATTAAGCCTTCTGCCCACTTCATTATTTTTATTAGTTACTATGTAAGAAAAACTGGTAGGAAAATATACTGCAGAAAAGTCACATACCTGCTGAAGAGTGAAATTATCATACTCTCTGGTTCTGAGTTAAACACTTTAGAAATTAATCAAAAAGGAAAAAAAAATGAGGATTTCAGTTCCTCAAGTCTTAACTTGTAGAAGATAATGAAATGAGTTAACAAAAACAATATATGGTTTAAGTGTAATGCCCTTTGTGGTGTAAATGAGAAATGTTTTTCATTAGCTCTTGAATTTAAACATTTGATCCCCAGCTGTTAGTGCTATTTCCTGGAATCTTTCAGGGTGAAGACTTGTCTGTCCCTGAGAGCAGGCTATGGGGACTTTTACTTTAGTCCTACTTCTTTTCATTCCTTTCTGCTGCCTGTGGAGACCCAGATTCCTATCCCTGCCACAATGATTGTTGCTATGTTTTCCCTACCAAAATAGACTCTATTCCTCTGAAATTATAAAGTAAAATAAATCCTTACCTCCTCCAACCCCCAGTTTGCCTTTCTTCACAGCTTGCCTCTAAATACTTTCTTCTAGATCTTACCTCACTACCATGTTACAGATCCCCTCCTATTACATCCAGTTTATTCACCTTGTAAGGTTAGCCAGAAAGACTAACCACAGAACCAACACTAAAATATATTAAAAATTTTGGGACAGTCCCTTCTTTCAAAATGATATTCTTATTAAACTGATTATTTTAAGTTCTTATAGATCAGTAGATTGTTCCAATGGTTTTCGAAGACACTTTCAGAAGTGAAGCCAAAATTTATGAACACTAAAATGTAAACTCTGTATTAATGGCTTTTCATAATCATACTTCTACTTCACAACTGAAGTCAAATATACCATCCTTAGAAACTAGTTCAATTTCCAAAGTCATCTTCAGAGGTCCTGCTCCTTAATACCAACAAATTCTGCATTACATATTAAAATAAAATATTCTTCAATGTACAGAGAGAGAAAGAGACAGACAAACAGACAGAGGAGTGTGCACACAAAAGTAAGAATTTATCTGTTCTCTTAACAAACATTTATTAAAAATGTATTACCTGATGGGTCACATGCTATGTTAAGAATATATACTTATATATGCATATATATGATCTCAGGACAGAGAAGTCATTTAATTAATATTTATGTTTTAAGTGAAGGGAATATGTGAATTAAAGGGCAGATGAGGACTGGATATACTCATAAAACAATTCTAATTTGTTGAAATAACATGGTCATACCCAGTATTGGTCTCGGTTGACTTTTTGAGAAATTAACTGAAACTAGAAACACACATCATTTTTTTCATCTTAAAGAGGAATTCAGCTAGCAGGACCACACTACAGAAGTTACACCCAGTCCCTTCTCTTCCTGTTAAAAAAAAAAAGTTACAGATCAACCTTTTTGGGAGAAGAGCTTATTAAACAGAGTTCCAAGTTCACACAGAAACATTACAATTACTTCTTTTTTCCTATTCATTAAGTCTTGAAAGGACACTTAGGTTCTCAGCAAAATTCAGGCTGGAAATGAGGCCTCTCCAGAGTCAGCACAGACATGATTAGCGGAGTGTCTGGTAGACATTTCTGGACATAGATATTCTGCTCATCATAAGGTTCATCTATCTCTCTCTCCATGTTTATGACAAGTGACAGTGCAGTTTATTGTTTTAAAGAAACACCTAGAGCTAGTCACAGACTAGTGGAGTAGAGCAGTCTCCAGATACTAAGAGAATGTTGTCAAACTATGGAAGTCTTACAATTATTTCTGTTTATTTCTCCTATTCATGGCTATACAGAGGCTACAAAGAGAACCTCATCAGAGAGGAGTCAAGAAACATTTTCTGTCTCTCCAGTCTCTTAGATTCAGTGATGAGTAAAGCTAAGAACACAGAAAAGGGTGAGTGGGGTATCATATTGCTAACAAGTATTGATAGCCGTGCCAAGGGGAGATATGAAGAAACAACTCTACACATTTCTGCCTCCTTTTCTGAGACTAAATACAAGGAGCCAGAGTTACCACCATTCTCCTTTATAACTCACAGTTGTAGTTTAAATAATAGAATAGTCACATGGGGAATTAGCAACCAGAAGTGTCATGGGGCAAATGAGGTCTTTAGCAACAACACAGACTCTTGCTTATCTCAGATAAGAATAACATGAGGTTTAGGATCCAGAAAACAAATCAATTGTTACCAAGGAAATATCAAGCCAGTAGCTTCCCGGTCCTTTCTTTCAATAACTTAAAGAATGAAATTCATAGACAATGGGAGGATACATTTAGAAAAGAGTTTTATTATAAAACAAAGATTCAAACCCTTTGCTTGAATGCAGTTAGTGAAAATGACATTGCAATCTCTAAAGCAAGAAAAGACAAAAACAAGACAATCAGAAAACACAGATTTCTCCAACAACTCAAAGGGTTGGGGTCACAAGGTACATGGTTGGCTCAAAATGTAAAGAATGACAGATAAGCACATGGGTTTTGCTTGCCTAAATCAGACATTGCTGGACATAGATAAAATGTGTGTTCAAATTGACAAAAAAAAAAAAGCTGCTATCTTGAGTTATAACCACAAGGACTGTCACAAAGTAACTATGGTTTTCTTTTTCTTTATTGCTCTCTAAAACACTATGACTAGACAAAGCCATTGGAGTGTTTATGTGAGGCTTTACAACTAAACTCCAGCAGCAGGAATATATTAGACTGACATTTAAGATAAATTATGTACAACCCAGCTTAAATAAATTTGTATATACACAGACACATACATATGTATATATATATATATATATATATATATGTGTGTGGGGGTGTGTGTGTGTGTATGTATGTATGTATATATTCATATATACATACATCCCTCTTTCTGATCAAAATTATACATGTTTTTGCTAGGATAATCAAGACTCTGCTTCTGTTAGTAAGTCCCCAAAGAAATTTTACACTGGGCAATCATGAATTCATTTTTCTCTTTCTGGTGACACTATGCCCCAGAACAAGTGGTTATTAGTCACTGGGAAGTGTGGAGAAGTCAGCTGGAAGTGAGAGGACAGGACAGAGTCCTTTTCCATGAAAAGATGAGAATGCCATCATCTGAGAGCACAAAGCACCACTTGAGAGTGCTGTAGGAGAAGCCACCAGAGACAGATGACAAAGGGATCAAACCTGCATCACAATCTCTGCTACAAACATTATCTAGCTCCTGGTCAAGTGAGTCATAGTGACATTTAGACAAAAGAATGGAAAAGACTTTTCACTCAGAAAAAGGCCAAACGTACAGATGGGCCACAAACCAGTAACAGCTAGAAGTGAGGAAAGCAAAGGGTAATCACCTATGAGAGCAACATGAAGAGACATTTAGAATTGTTGGAACATTCCTACATCCTGTTTGTGGTGGTAAATATATTCTATGCTTCTGTCCAACTCATAAAGCCTATGCAGCAAAGAGATACATTTAATATATGTCAATAAATTACTACAACGCCTGAATATAGCAACTGACACATAGGTAATAGTAAAAATCTGACCCACAAATTGCAGCAACCCACCATGGAAACTCATGCTATCTCCAATCAACAACACAGACAGGTAGCCCAGCAAAAGCTAGACAGACATTATTCATGAAAATCCTTGGAATTTGCAAACTTCTAAGTGACCTCTGCAGCCCAAAGTCCAAAAACTACAAGACTTCATAAATAATCTTTAGCTTTCTAGTTTTTGTTCAGAGTAAGCCAAAGAGATAAAGAGATGGTGTTACACAGGGCACCAGCTTCTACTTATCTAGCCCTTCAGTTTCCCGAGTTGCTCCAATGCAGCTGCAAGTTAAGGCTCAGCCATTGGCCTCATTCCAATGCTTTTGACTCTTCTGTCCTTTTTTTGATGGTAACTGATTCTCCAACTTCCTGAAACTCAGAAAAAACTATAGTTTGTTTTTCTTTTTTGATTAGTCTCTTGTTTGCCAGAATATTCTACATATTAACTAGAATTTTATTCATAATTCTTTCTTAACTCCATGGAATTACCAGTATCCAAGACGCTACATCCATATAGAAGCTAGCTTGTCCTTTGGGAAATAATATTAAAAGAAAACAGCATAAAGTCACCTTTAACAGTGAAAAATCTAACCAGACATAATGACTGGTTTACTGTTTATGGCCAAGACAGACTGAGGTTCATTTGCAGAATAGGGAAGTCAAAACTTTTAAATTATTTCAAAACACTTTTGGTGTATTGATTATCCAAATTCCCCTTGTGCTGCAATTCATTTGCTGTTTGAATAAAGAGATAATGTGAAATTATTAATATGCTTTTGCCATATATAATTAACTTCATCATGGGAAAAACTGGGGAGTCATTTCTTTAAAAAAGACTTCTAATAGTAATTGGTATTTATCTCTTCTGTCTTTATAGCTATTAAAAGCTGCTCATAACACTTATTACTGTCACTTGTAGAAAGAATATGTAATTCATCATAATATCAGATGATTTATGTACAAATTGTGAAGGGGCAGCTCTACCCTTTTGCCATTCATAAAATGATAAGCTTCCAATAAATCACTTTGCAAAGATTTCCATTCAAGTGCCATCTCATATTTCAGAAAAGAAGAAAGGGGCCCTGCTGCCATGATTATAAATCAAAAGCTCATTGACATGACCAGGTTCACGTACTTATTCACAAACAGATTTCAGATATGAGTAGATATTTTGTTTCCCAATAGTTTTTTTCTATTACAGAGATGTAGACCTGTGTGTGTTCATGAGAACTTTATACTTCCTAACCTCAATAATATCAGTACACTGACTGGATTAATTTGCTGCCAATAATCCACATGTGATTATCCCTTTCTCTCTTTTGACCGCAAATTATCTCCTGTTGTCTGAAGAAGTCTGAAGAGTAGTATCAGCATCTAGCTTTGTGGGAAGTCTCCATAATTACTGGAGGACTAGAATGAGATATTGACTCCATGTGCAATGCCCCCTGACCCAGCCCTGTGTTCTGCCCATGGTGATAGAGGATAGTGTCTCAAGGCCATAGTGGAGTTTGAACTTAGCATGGGTACAAACATACATGCAAAGGGCTATTGATCTAATCATGGGTCTTTTCCTTGACTCTGATTTATATTCTATGCCTTGATCTTTGTGTGTTTCTTCCATACTCCACATTTTGAAATTTTATATCAATGTAAATATATTTACAGAATGTTAGTGAACATAAGTTGTCTAAGACTACTAGCATAGCATTTTTTCCTCCAGAGTTCTTCAGCAAAATATGAACAGCATGACTCATTGTTTTACAGTCCATGTATGTAATTTCTGATGTTCATGTTTTGAGACTTCATAGAATTTCATATGACTCATCTGATAGCAGCCTCACAAGAGACCTATCAAAATTCCACTGTTTCTTCAAACACACCCGAGGAAGCTGAAACTTAAAGATATTAAACAAGTGGCCTGAAACCACAGAGGATATCTCTTTTTGAGTCTAAGTTAGTCCTTGTCTGTCAGTATAACACTTTATTTCATGTGTTATTAAATCCTTTCAACACAAGAGTTTTAGTAACCAGGAAAAGGCACTGAAGTATGCAATTGCCCCTGTACTCCCAATGGTACCTCTTTTTCCTTCCACCCACAGAAATGATGTGCAATGTCTCACACACAATGGTGTATTTAGTCTTCTCTTGTGAGGATAGAGAGATGTGATAAGCTTTTGACAAGAAACTTCATTCTCAGAATGTCAAGATAGCTAAAGCACGAACTTAAAGGTAACCTCTGTGCACTTTTTAGAGTCAAAAATTAAATGCACTACATCTAGGTCTTTATATAAAAGAAAATTCTTAATGGGAGTGAGGCTTCACTACCTTTCAATTCATATATATTACTCAATAAAATAATTCCCTGAAGTCTCTATTATATCCTAATTGGCCTGATATCATGCTGGCTTTGATTTTAATCTAATTTTAGAAATTTTTCCTCTCTACAACATCAATCCTCGTATAAATTAACTCAATGCAAATGAAGTGCATTGCATTTGTTCTTCACATGCTGGCATCCCTTAAAAATGAACCCATAAGCATTACATGGCTATAAGTTAAATTTTAAATAGCTTAGTACTAAGAGGCCTGCTTCACATCTGATCCTTTTTATATCATGGAAAACAAATTACCCTGTTTAAGTTTAGTTGTCTCTTCTTTTTAAAATAAGAATCTGACTAGCCTATCTCAAAACTTCCTCAATTCAAAGTGGTTAGTACAGGATTAAGACTGTTCAGTGCAGTCTTTACTATGTACTCCATTAGGTGACTCAGCAGTCCTCATGAGGGTGAGAATGAAGGTGTGGTGGGGGAACCCTGACAATGTAGCACTAGGACTCTAAAAACCTGCTGTGAATATGTTTGCTCAATCTAAACCACAGGAAGCAGCGATTTAGAATTTTATGTTTTATCTTGCACTTTAGATTCTCCTTAAATCTGTGGCACAAGATAAAGATGTCAGCTCTGCAGTCTGTCATTAATGTGATGAAAATTACTGTGTCTTCGTTCTGGTGAGTTAAAAATGAGATGATGGTGTGTATAATATATTTACTACAATGCCTGGATCCTGACACATGCTTACTACAATGTTCCTACACTTTTTACTGAATAGTTAACAATGGAAATGAGAAATGAGTGTGGATCTAGGTTCTGAAATGTCTAAAGAATGAGGATTTTTAAACTATTAATAATCTTCAAAAGATCTTACCATATCACAGTAGTATTTTCTGTCATAGGGTTTTTCATCAGAGCGATGTGCCTTTCTTCATGAGTTAGCCCTTCTCTTCCTTCCTTTCCTTCCTCAAAAGCATAAATACAGTCCAATAAGGTAATCCATAAGTTTCAAACATCTGTCCTCAGAACTATGGATATCCATTATGGATCTCATGTGACCAGCTCTTCAATCTCATGTTAGGACTTGACCTATATCAAAGATATGAGATAAAATGGCCTCAGGAGGGAAACTAATGGTAAACTTAACATTTACTATGTAACCACATGAAACAGAGAGCACCCTTTCTACTCACACACCTGATCCTTCCCAAAATTCCAGTGAAGTGAAGTGGGTGCTATAATGATTTGCTTTAAAAGGTAAGGAAACTGAGGCACAGAATCTATGTAGATATTTAATCCATTCCACCATATCATGAGATATTTTCAAGACTTTTAGAACAATGCTTATTTTAAAAAGTAAAGGGACTCAGTGTAGAAGTCAGGTAAGGGGTAGCACTTAGAGATCATGTCATAGGCCAACTTGAAAAAGAAAAATCAATCTCCCAACATCTCAGTGCAATTGTATTGCAACCTTTCCTCAGGCTTTCTACTTAGTTAATTTCTTCACGAGATAATTTATATCATTTATAAATCATATTAAGATTATGTGTAAAATATTTATATTGTATAATATATTGAAATTATAAATCTTCATAATGTTTAATAAGCTTTCTAGCAGCTGACTAATTTTCCTATTGTTTATGACAAAATAATGAAAATTAATCACCTCCTTGAAAATGTGCTTTTGTAACTCAGTGCAGTTAGTCAATGCTTGCATTTTTCTCAAATCCCTCCTCTGAGGTCTAATTACATCTTTAGATAAGGCTTATGTCAAACTAACTCCTCTAGAGGGGCATTGTGGATTATGCCTATAATCTCAGTACCCAGGAGGCTGAGGCAGGAGAATTGCCACAATTTTGAACCCAGACTAGATTACAAAAAAAAAAAAAAAAAAAAAAAAAAACCTACAAAGTAAGACTCTTCATCAAAAAACAAACAAAAAACAACAGCAACAAAAGAAAACTCTAACTTCTATTCTTAGTTTCTTGTCCTAAACCACCTTCTTCTGGTCTCTTAGCTTACTTTCCCAACAGATTTAAACTTCTTTAGAATGAGAATTGAATATTATACCACTACACATACTGTTTTTATATTTTCTGTGGTGTTTCTAAAGTCCAATTGATTGCTGATTCTGATTGAAAATAAACTATTTAGGAATCTGTTATTCAAAAATCTTATCTGAGCCTCATAGTCAAGAAGTTTCAACAACCAATCCATCTCTTGATAAATGTTTAAGAAAGCTTTGGACAAACTGATTTAATGAATAAGCATAGCAAGATTCCTCTGATAGAAAACAGGTAAATATTTGTTCAGTTCAACAAAACACTAAATGTACCTTGCTATGTATTATGTTCATTCTTACTAAAAACACAAAGAACACATACCTTCCCAGAGCTAGGCAAGATAGTATTATCCTGTGATACCAGTGTTCACAAGAGGTGAACACTTCCAGAGGTCCTGAGTCAATTCCCACCAGCCACATGGTGGCTCACAATCATCTGTAGTGGGATCTGGTATGTCAAGGGCAGTGTGATCATATACATAAAGTAAATAAATAAATTTAAAAAGAAAAAAAAGAGTCTGTAGAAGCCATAGACAGGAAGAACACAAGGTCCAGGCTACCTATGTGTTCACTAGTGTAAGATCTTATATCAAAGAGACAGAGATAAACACACACACACACACACACACACACACACACACATGTTGGGGGAGGGAGAAGGAAAGAGAGAGACATAGAAACAGGGAGACACACAATTAGAGGAGAGAGACACTCAAATTGGAGAGAGAGACAGAGAAAGAGAGTGCTTATTTTCAAGATCCACAAAAATTTTACAACACAGAATTAAAATGTTTTACTTAATATGTTACTACTTTTCTATTACTATGCAAAACTAGCAAATATATAAAAGTGATTAATTTTGGTTTGTAGTTTTAAAGGTTTAGAGTCCAAGATGACAGAACAAAAGCATTGTGATAGGAACAACTGAGAGCTTACATCTCTTTACTCTATTAGATACTCTGTATTTACATTTGAGATGTTACTCCTTTCCCCCTCCCCGCCCTGCTCCCATCCCCACTCCCCTTTTTGCTTTAAGAAGGTGCACTCCCTCCCATTCACTCTCTTCACCCCATTGCTTTGGCATTCCCCTACCTTGGGAAAACATTCCCTCCCTGGCAGAGAGACAGTAAAAAACATCCCAAAAAGCATTGCCCCCAATGGCAAACCTTCTCCAGCAAGGATATGCTTCCTAATCTTTCTGAAACAGTTGCATCCACTAGGAGCCAAGTATTCAAACATGTGATCCTATGAGGGACATCCTCATTCAAACCACCACATTCCAATCTTGGGTCCCATAGGCTCATGTCCATAATATAAGGCAAAATGAAATTAGCCCAACTTTAAAAGTCTTCCAGACACTTATTTCAGATTTTCTACCTGGAACATATTTCTCTCTCTTTGGTATCTCCTTTTCAATTTTGTAATCTCCAATTGAATCAAGTCTACATTTTCATACAACAGGCTATCAAGGCCTCCACTCAATGAATTTTCTGCCACACCCCTGGCCTCAATGACTATCTCTAACTATGCATAGCGATTTCATCGCATCTTTCCTCCTATATCCTTCATGAATCTGAAGCCAGGACCACATAAACAGCACAGGCAAGTTCTTCTCCCTGCTTGTGATGAAGCTTGCAGATGATTTCCTTTTTGTAGCTGTATGGGAAAAGAAAATATTCTTCATGTCTTTTGTCTCTGCAAATTGAATCTTAGTTAATGGGGGTCTTACTCTGAAGATAATACTCCAACAATACTCACCTTACTCCATTTTGAGCCAGAATTTCTTTTAAATTTTTCATCTCTTTAACCACAAACATTGTTTTCAACATTTATTGTCTGCTGCAGGACTACTGGAATACAAGGTATAGTCTCAAAAATGGCCTGGGTGATTAGTAAAGCTACTAATATTACAGGAGAACTATTAGCAGAAGTTTATCTAGAAATGGGTGAATTGAGGTCCACAGATTTCCAAAATAGTTACCATAGATTATTTGTTGGTTGTGAATATTGTTCCTCTCCATTTCTATCCCTGAAGTTCTTTCAGACTGGAACAATTATGGGTCAGAGTTTTGACTGTTGAATGGCAACCCTATCCCTCACTTGATGCCCTGCCTTTCTGCTGGAGGTGGGCTCTACAAGTTTCCTCTCCCCACTGTAGGGCATTTTATTTAAGCTCTCTTCCTTTGAGTCCTATAAATCTCTCACTTCCCAGGTCTCTGGTACATTCTGGAGAGTCCCCCATCTCCTACCTCCCAGAGTTGCATGTTTCCATTTGTTCTGCTGGCCCTCAGGGCTATAGTCCTTACCCAACATCAGATCATGTTCCCCTCTTCTCCCAACATTCCCTTTCCCACACAGATCGCTCCCTCCCACCCCGCTTGTGATTGCTTTCTTCTCTCTCCCAAATGGGATTGAGGTATCCTCACTTGAGCTTTTGACCTTTTTCAGTTCTATGGACTGTATCTTGGGTAATCTATACTTTTTGGCTAATATCCACTTATTAGTGAGTGTCTATTGGGTTCTGTGTTACTTCACACAGGATAATATTTTCCAGTTCCATCCCTTTGGCTTCAAAACTCAGGATGTCTTCATTCTTAATAGATCAGTAGTATTCCACTGTGTAAATGAACCAAATTTTTGATCCATTCTTCTGTAGTGGGACATCTGGGTTGTTTCCAGCTTCTAGCTTTCATAAACAAGGCTGCTATGAAGACAATGGAACATGTGCCTCAATGGCCTACTGGGAGATCTTTTGGGTATATTCCCAAGAATGATATTGCTGGGTCTTTAAGTAGATCTACTTCCAATTTTCTAAAGTACCTACAAGTTGATTTCCAGAGTGGTTGTACCAGCTTGCAAACCCACCAGGAGGGGAGGAGTGTTCTTCTTTCTGTAGATCCTTTACAATATTTAATGTCACCTGAGGTTTTGATCTTAGCCATTCTGATTGGTATAAGGTGAAGTCTTCAGGCTGTTTTGATTTGCATTTCTCTAATCACTAAAAACTTTTAACATTTCTTTAGGTATTTCTTGGCCATTCTGGATTCCTTTGTTGTGAAATCTCAATTTAGTTCTATACCCCATTTATCAATAGGATTGTATGTGCATGTTTTTTTTTTCTTTTTTCTTCTTTTTTTTTTTTTGTGGTTAGCTTCTTGAGTTATTTATATATTTTAGAAATTAGCCCTCTATTAGATGTGGGATTAGTGAAGTTTTTTTTTTCTGTAAGGTTTGGATTTGTCTTATTGACTATTTCCTTTGCTTTACAGAAGTTTTCCAATTTCATGAGGTCTCGTTTTTCAATTTTTTATTGTTAAGCATTTTATTCAATATGTCAAGGTTATATGAAGTTATATTTAACAACATAATAAAAAGCCTAGCATAAAAAACTCATGGGTAAATTTATCTTGCTTCTATGCCTTTCATCTTTTTTATTAATTTTATTTTTATACTCAAGATTTTATTTCCATCTTGGTCTACCCTCCTACTGTTCCATATCCCATACCTCTTTCCTGCAACCCCAACCTTCCCAACCCCCCACCCCCACACCCCTGTCTCCAGGATCATGTTCCCACTCCACCCACACAGCCAGGCCTCTAAACACCCCGGGGCCTCTAGTCTTTTGAGGGTTAATTGCATTTTCTCTGACTGAATGAAAACCTGACAGTGTTCAGCCATACATGTGTTTGGGGTCTTATATCAGCTGGAGTATGCTGCCTGGCTGGTGATCCAATGTCTATGAAATCTTAGGAGTCCAGGTAAATTGAGACTGCTTGTCCTCTTATGGGCAGTCCTCCTCCTTAGCTTTCTCCTGCTTTTTGCTCATTCAACCACAGGGGTCAGAAGCTTCTGTTGCTTGGTTGGATGTGAATAACTGCATCTGATTCTTTCATCTGTTTGTTGCATTTTTCAGCAGGCAGTCCGTGATAGGTCCCTTTTGGTGAGTGTTCTATAGCCTCGGTAACAGTTTCAGGCCTTGGGGGCTCCCCCTTGAGCTGGATCCCCTTTTGTGCCTTCCCCTGGACCTTCTTTTCCTCAGGCTCTTTTCCATTTCCCTTCCTGCAGTTTTTCTTACAACTTTATTTTAAATGAGAGATATATGCACAAAAATTTTTAAAGCATTTTGGCATAACACTATATGGATATATTTTTGTCATGCAGACAGGAACAATTATGGGTCAGTTTTGACTGTGGAATAGCAACCCTATCCCTCATTTGTTGCCCCGTCTTTCTGTTGGGGGTAGGCTCTACAAGTTCTCTCTCACCACTGTAGAGAATTACATGTTCCTCCCCCCTTTGAGTTCCAAGGGTCACTTACTTCCCCAGTATCTGGTAAATTCTGCAGAATCCTCCCAAACTCCTACCTTCTGAGGTCTCCTGTTTCCATTTCTGATGGACCTTAGGGCTTCAGTACTTTCCTTCCCCCCACAATACTAGATCACCCCCTCCCAGTCTCCTTTCCTTTCCAGCTCCCTCCCTTCCCCCCTGTGGTTGCTTTCTTCTTTGTCTCAAGTGGGTTTGAGGCATCCTCACTTGGGCCCTTCAGCTTGTTGATGTTTTTGAGTATCTTTGGTATTTCACACTTTTTGGCTAATATCTACATTTTATTGAGTACATACTATGCATGTCCTTCTGGGTCTTAATTACCGCACTCAGGATGATATTTTTCTAGTTCCATTCATTTGCTGCAAAAATCAGAATGTCCTCATTATTGATGGCTGTGTAGTATTCCATAGTGTAAATGAACCACATTTTCTGTATCCATTCTTTTGTCGTGGGACATGTATGTACATTTATCAATTCTTAATCTTAGAATGTTATCCATTGGAGTTCTGTTTAGGAAATTTCTCCCTGTACCAATGAATTCAAGGTTCTTTCCCACTTTTTCTGCTAATAGATTCAGTGTATCTGTCCTTATGTTGAGATACTTGATACACTTGGATTTGAGTTTCATGCAAGTTGACAAATATGGGTTTATTTTCCTTTTTCTACCTACAGACATCCAGGTAGAACAGCACCATTTATTTAATATGCTTTTATTTTCCCATTGTACATTTTTGGCTTCTTGGTCAAAGATCAAGTGTCCATAAGTGTGTGGTTTTATTTCTGGTTCTTCAATTATATTCCATTGATCAACATGTCTGTCTCTGTACCAATACCATGCAGCTTTTATCACTATGGCTCTGTAGTAGTGCTTGAGGTCAGAGATGGTGATTCCCTCAGCCATTCTTTTATTTTTGAGAATTATTTTCGCTATTCTAGTCTTTATTATTATTATTATTCTTTTCCAGATTAATTCAAAAATTGATTTTTTAATGTCTTTGAAGAATTGTGTTGAGACTTTGATGAGGACTGTACTAAATATATTGATGACCATTTTACTATATAATCCTGCTACTCCATGAACATGGGAGATCTCACCATTTTCTGAGATCTTTGATTTCTTTCTTGAGAGACTTGAAGTTCTCATCATACAGATTATTTTACTTTCGCTTTTTTGGTTAGAGCTACCCCCCAAAAAATTATTTGTGGCTATTGTGAAGAAAATTGTTTCCCTAATTACTTTCTTAGCCTGTTTATCATTTATATAACGAAATTCTACCAATTTATTTCAGTTACTTTTATATACAACCACATTGCTGAAGTTTTTTATAAGCTGGAGAAGTTCTCTGGTAGAATTTATGGGTTCAATTATGTATACTACGATATCATGCACAAGTAGTGTTTTATTTCTTCTTTGCCGATTTGAATTCCCTTGATCTATTTTTTTCTTATTGTTTTAGCGAACACTTTGAGTACTATATTGAATAGATAAAAGGAGAGTGGGGAGCCTTGTCTAGTCCCCAATTTTAGAGGGATTGTTTCAATAATTTCTCCATTTAATTTAAAATTGGCTGTTGGTAATTGTTTTTATTATGCTTAGGGATGAGCCTTGAGTTTCTGATCTCTCTAATGCTTTTAACATGAATGGGGTGTTGTATTTTTTAAATGATTTTTCTGCATCTAAAAAGATCATTGTGTAATTTTTTTCTTTGAATTTGTTTTTATAGCAGATTACAATAATGGATTTTAATATATTGAAACAACCTTGCACCCATGGAATGAAGCTTATTTGATTATGGTAAATGATGTTTTTGCTGTGTTCTTGACTTTGGTTTGCAAGAATTTTATTAAGTATTTTTGCATTGATATTCACAAGCGAGACTGCTTTGAAGTTCTCTTTATTATTTTGGCCCTTGTTTGGATTAGATCCAGGGATCTCCAGAGATACACTTAGCTGGAATGACAGATTAAAAACACACTGTCATATCCAAATTTCTCCATGGGTGCCGGGGATCTAAATTCAACAGGTTCCAGAGTGGCTAGAGACAGGCACATAACAGGAAGTCCTTTACCAACTAGATGTACCACCAGGCTATCTTCTCAGCCCCTATGTGTACAAATTAAAAAAAAAAAAAAACAGAAATTTTACAAAACATGTTCTCCTGGCACAATATAATTAAAAAGAAATATCAATACTAGCATACGTGATATCTAACTATTTGTAGATTAACCATAATTTTAAATCATTTATGGGACAATTTTTAATATCCAAACTAAATGAAAAAGAAATACAAATTATCAAAATAGATTAGATACATTAGAAAGAGTGTTTTGGAGGAAATCTATAGAAAATGTAAATTTAAAAACATTAAAAATCATATTCTGATCTTTAGTTGTAGAAAATGAGGGGAAAGTGCATCAATTTAAGACTAAGGAAAACAGAAAGCAAGAAATTGTGACAATCATAGTGGACATCTAAAAATTTGAAACAGGAAAACACCATGATCTTAAAAAAATAGCTGTTCTATAGAAAATAAATAAAATTGATAACAGTTGAACAGAGCCAATGTAACAAAAAATAAAATAATTCAACTTTTCAATATGAAAATTAAAACTATCGTCTCATTTGAGGTCTCTTCACTTCAAAAATGACAGTAAGGAGTTAAGTTTGTTATGGTTTACATGCCACCCCAACTCCTCCTTTTAACTGCTTAGTTTCCTAGATGGTGATGCTGTTTTGAGAGGCTAAAGAGTCAGGGCCAGGTGAGTTGGCAAATGCACAGAATCTCCTCACTTCAAATCAGGAAAACTGATTTTTCAAAGCCACCATAGGCTACACTTGAGCAGGACCATGTGGCAAAACACCAATTCAAGTTGTATAAACAATGAAAAGAATGACATAAATAATAAAAGAAATATCATGCCCAAGTAAATTCACTGGTCAATTCCACCAAATATATAAGAAGAGAGTTATATCAATTATACATAATTTCTCCCCACCCCCAGTAGAATAAGGCTTCTGAATTGTTCTGACAATAGCATTTTTGTGTACTATCAAATATTTTACAAGAAAAGAAAACTATAGGTCATTATCTCTTATGTCATAGACCAAAAAACAAAAGTCTACAAATGACATTAAAACTGGAAAATTAAATTATTCTTATCATTGTTATCTATGAGTGACTAGTTCCAGAGACTTTTCAACAAATCTGCAGATGCTAAAAAGCCCTTGAAATAAACCTCAGAATACTTGCATAGATGTCTGAGCATCCTGTGTATTCTGCATCTCTACATACTAAAAACAACTCAGACATTTTAACCACCATGTTAACAGTCATAACATTATGTTGTTTAGAATTAACAACACAAGAGGAATTCCACAATGTTCAATTCAAGTCATTTTTTCTCAATATTTCTAATGTATAGTTGGTTAAATTTGTGACTGTAGAACCCCAAAACAGAGAGAGCTGAATGATCGCCAAATTAAAAAGCTGTGTACAACAAATAAATTAACAAAATGAAGAGACTACCAACAACATGAGAAAATTAAGTTGCAAGTGATGTATCTGGCCAGGGCTGAATAGCTAAAATAATAAGAAACTCATCTCAGCAGAAAACAAAAATCAACTTTGATTTAAAGTGGACCAAAGACCTAACTGTTTTTACTGGCTGGCAAGACTGCCTAGAGAGTAAAACTACTTGCTGTCAAGCTGACATCTCACATAACCCTTGGTTCCTCCTCTAGGGAAAAGAGTGCCCTCACTGGTGTTTGAGGGAATATGCACTCAAGTACACAAGTTGAACACACATATATGTTTTTTGCATTTTTATTGGATATTTTAAGTATTAAGATTTCAAATATCCCTTTCCCTGTTCTTCCAACACCCATCCTCCCTCCCCCTATCTGTAAGGATGCTCCCACATCCACCTACCCATTCCTACCTCAACACTCAGGCATTTCCCTACACTGGGAAAACTGGACTTCACTGGACCAAAGACCTCTCCTCCCATTGATGCCAGACAATGTTATCCTCTCCTACATATGAAACTGGAGTGAAGGGTCTCTTTATGTGTACTCATAGAGTGCTGTTTTAGTTTCTAGGAGCTTGGGGGAATTGATATTGTTGTTCTTCCCATGGGGTTGCTAACCCTTTCAGCTCCTTCAGTCCTTTCTCTAGTTGTTTTAATGGGGTCCTTGTGTTCAGTATGATGGTTATCTGCAAGCATCCTCACCTGTATCAGTATAGCTCTGGCAGAGCCTCTGAGGAGGCATCCATATCAGGATCCTGCCAATAAGCAATTCTTGGCATCAGCAATAGTGACTGGGTTTGGTGGCTGCATATGGGATGGATCCCCAGGTGAGGTAGACTCTAGATGATCTTTTATTCAGTCCCTGTTCCTCTATTTGTCCCTGTATTTCCTACCATGAGTATTTTGCTTCTTCTAAAAAGGACTGAAGCATCTACTCTTTTGTCTTCCTTCTTCTTGAGCTTCATATGGTCTGTGAATTGTCTCTTGGATATTTCAAACTTTTGGACTAATAGCCACTCATCAGTGAGTCTCTACCATGTCAGTTCTTTTGAGACTGGGTTACCTCACTCAGGACCATATTTTCTAGTTCCATCTATTTGCCTAAGAATTTCATGTAGTCACTGCTTTTAATAGCTGAGTAATACTCCATTGTGTAAATGTACCTACCATATTTTCTGTATTCATTCCTCTGTTGAAGGATATATGGGTTTTTTTCCAGATTCTGGTATTAAAAATAAGGCTGCTATGAAAACAGTGGAGCATGTTTTCTTTTTATATATTTGAGCATCTTTTGGGTATATGTCCAGGAGTAGTATAGCTGGGTCCTCAGGTATTACTATGTCCAATTTTTTGAGAAACTGCCAGAATGATTTCTAGATTAGTTGTACCTGCTTGAAATCTCACCAAAAATGGAGGAGTGTTTCTCTTTCTACACATCCTTGCCAGCATCTGCTTTCACCTGAGTTTTTGATCCTAGATATTCTGACTGGTGTAAGGGTGTCAGGCTAACTTAGATGAACTACTTAAGGGTCTTTCTATCTAAAGCCTAAGGCTTTGAAATATTAAAAGGTCTCTGTGTGGTTATTTTGGGAACTAGCTGATTAAGGAGTAATTGCTGCCATAATATTTTCTAGCATTGATTAATATGTACAGAATAATAATTAATTCTTTTCATTTAATACAACAGTCCTATTACTCATGGAAATAAAAGAGGGTTCAGATATTTATAAGGATCATTTTAGGCTAGTTAACTTTTTGGGCCACCATCATTCAATAATTTTAGATACATAACATTATTTTTGTCAAAATCTATATAGCTTTATAACACACACACACAAATACACACAAACACACACACATCCATAAATAAAAATACTTTTTAATTAGTTAGGAAACTCAAACAAAATCAAATGAAAAAGACTCCCTTGGTCAACAAACTACTACCAGACCTTCTGAGCCCCCTTCCTAATAAGGATTGAGAATTTGCCATTGCTAAGCAAATTCTCAGCAAAGAATAATGCAGAACAAGTGCATAGTTTTCCCAGCCCTGGTATCTCTAATCAGGTTCCTCTTTCTGCCCCTGTGAAAGGCTCAGTCCTGGGAATGCCTACAGAAAGAATCTTTCAAGGCCAAATTAGAATTGTGTTTAAAAATTAACTAATGTTTGCAAAGGCTAAAGAGTGGGTTCAGTGAGTAAGACTTTTTTCTGGGTAAGTATGAGAACCTGAGTTTGCTCATGTAAAACTTAACATGATCTCAGGTGCCTGAAAGTCCATTTCTGTAGGGGTGAAGACAGGATACTGTGGTGATAAAATTTATTTATGAATATAGGAAGACATTATTGAAAACTCAGAAAGGTGGAGAATATCTTGATGAAAGCAAACATTGTAAAACCACACTTTCCAAAAGTAAAGGCCAGTTAAAATTAACTTTTTTTATATAGTGCCTAACATTCCTGGGTACTAGTGTTTACATTTAACATCATAACATAAAGAATACTGACACTGTTTTAAAGCATATATATATATATAAACCTGGCTTTTAACATTATAGAAATTTCTATCATATATTTAGTTATCTCAAAAACAAACTGTGTATTGATCTCTAGCTCCTTTATTAGGTATTCTTAGTCCTCTTATACTGGTTAAATGATCATTTTATTCTTAAATCCCCTTTCAGATCTCAGGCAATCTTTAGGATAGACTCAACAGGAGCAAAATTGTATAGTGTGAACATTTTTGTGGCTTACAATATACTTTTCTAAATTCCTTTCAACTACCACCTATGGTGTCTGAGATGCTCCCCTGAAATAAAGCGATATAAGCTCATTTTACAATTAGGAACCGATCCTCCCCTGGATGATAGAACTTGGTATAAGAGATAAACCTCTAAAAGGATCTATCTAAGACAAGCTATATATCACTTTCTCACAGGAAAGTAACTTTAACTGTTTGTCTCTAGCAAGACATAAGGCATTTATATGCTCCACAGTGAGGGCTATGTAGGTAAGCACCACAGCAAACTCTCTGAACAGTATAATTGATCATCAGAGGCGCCTCACTGTCCACGAACATCAATCACAAGCAAGCACTCTTCTTCCCTGGCTGATATGAAATGAGCATAAACGTGGGGGAAGAGAATCTGATCTTTTTCAGAAGCTGATATGTACTTTTTCACTTCTTCCAGAAGCAAGTAGTAGAAGGTTGTACAGAGGATATTACATTTTACACTCTGATTCATTCTGTCTCCCAGGTATTACTCAGATCTGGAGAAGCTGAAACAAAATCTTCCTTCTAGCATCCTGCCATAAAAATGCAGTAAGATAATACAATATAAAATCAATATAAATTTCCAAGGGATGCATCAAACTTAAAATGGCCATGGAATAAATGGCCAATGGGACTGCTTAAAAATCTTGTCCACCTTAGACTGCATGTGGAGAGAGTATATGTTTTTACCTTTTATGTATCTCAGATAGTCTGAAAGCAGCTTGGGGATTGAATTTCATTGCCCAGATTGGAATTATTCCATCCTGCTAATAGTTAAATTGTGATGGAAGAATTTACTTCTCTAAGAGTTCACTGCAACCTTGAGAAAAACAATGATGATCAGATAGACTATAAATATGAATAAATAAGCTAATACATAGCAGGTTCCTACCGTGGATTCTGAAAGTATGTGATTATCAGTCAATATTGAGTAAATAGGACCTCTTGCTACTTTCAAGTAAACCAAAATAAACCTTACTATGCCATTCTTAAAACTTTAAAGTCTCTGTTAATGGCAAACATAAACTGCACCATAGTGTTTCACTGGCCTGAACCTAATTCCAAATGACAACAGCTCTAATTATGATGCTTCAGCAACTCTGTTTAATTCCACTGAATGCAAAAACTGATAAATAGCTTGCAAACCTCATAAGCAAATTCACATTCTAGGACAGCTCTGGAACAGAGTGAGTTTTCATCCTAGTTGCTAAGACTCACATTTTTCAAACTCCTGTTTGAACAAAACCCAGGAATCATTTTACTGTACACATTTTATTTAAACCATTACTGTTTCTTTCACATTTATTACGATGAGAAATTATTAAAACTCACATAAAGTCTACATAAAGGCTTCCACAGAGGGAGTGCTCACAATATTGCAAGAGGTACTTATTGAATTCTTCAGAGCTGAATGTGGTGAGCATAGATTATGCAACCCTTACAAATGTATGCTGTTCATGTAAGATGCAGTGTTTTGATAGGAAATTTTCAACTGAACCCATTAAAACTATCACAGCTTTTTCATGACAAATTGGCACAAAGGTAGGGATTCAGAAGTCCATTAAGCAAATTCTCTAAATTTCTTATGTTATGAACTAAAAACAGCACAGGAGTTGTGAAACATTAGAGCAGAAGATGATTAAAAACATCTCAGCAAACCCTGGTGTTATTATAAAGAGGGAGGACTCTCTATGTGAATTACCATGGCTTTTTCATAATGTGGGGAAGTCTAGAGAACAACTCTTCCTAAAAGTAATCCTGAGCCAATGATTTGAATATAATAATCCATTAAAGACAAGCTCCCAGAGGATATAGTGAGGGACTGGAAATGGAGAACAGAAAATAAATATTCCCAATTATGCTAGTTATTTGCTATCAAATTTACATGCTCCTTTGATGTTTATTAAGTGTCTGTGGCTTATTATTTGGGGTGCAAATAATAATAAACTCAGATAATTGATATTCTTTTCATGATAAAACACAACCATAGTCACAAGTGCATTCAACTTAATCTAAAGCCTCATGAAGAAATGAAAGGTCACCAAGAACCCAAATAAAATATATCCAAACTGTTCACTCTGTAGCATCTAATTCAAATGAAATGGCCTTAGGTATTATGTGAACCTATAGCTGGGCAGTTTCACTTGTGAATTGTCTCTCTCAATCAGAAATTTAGATAGTGAAAAATAGGTATGATCATGTATCTCAGCATTCAATTTTGTACTATGATCTCATTCAATGCTGAGAAAATACACAAGTAGTAGAATTAACCATTCTAGGCTGAAGAGATGACTCAGTCAGTAAAAAGCTTGCCATAAAAGCATAATGACGTGAAGTCAAACATCCAGAACACACCCACATGCAAAAGCTGAGTACAGCATCCACACATATAATCTGAGCTTTCTGGCCAACCAGTCTTAAAGAATCATTGAGTTCCAGGTTCAGTGCTTAGAAAAATTATGTGGAGAATAAAGATGATACTCAATCTTAAGTCTGGATTCCATATGCCTCCAGAAACATGAGTAGACACACAATATCCATGTTCACACTATCATGACATAAACACCCAAGCATGAACCATTATAAAATTTTTCACAAATATGTATATGAAAACATTCAGCCCACAACAAATGCATTTGAATTTCTCAACTATCAACATGCATCTTCCTTGTCAGGATTTCCACAAAATTTCCCAACTAATCTCCATTTTGGCCTCAATTGATCATTTATTTAGTGATTCTTCTTTAATCTAGAGATGCTTACCAACTCACTCAGAAAAAGGTATTTACATAGAAAGTAAAATGCTGGTTCTATGTTGTATTTTTCTAAATACTTTACAATTGAAAACCAACACATCCTTGTTTTCAGCATAATTTTGACAACTCCTAGTACTTCACAGGCAACTCTTTTACCACATCTCACAAATGTGGGAAATCTAGAATGAAGACAATTGAGCAGAACTGGTCCCAATTCAGCCAATATTTTTTGGATCTTCTTAAATTTTTAATTATCTTTTATAATTACCTGTTTTATTAATGCTTACTTATATTAATGTTTTAAAACTTCCACAGTCAAATCTTTCCTTTTATTTTCATTTTCACAAACTCCACTGCTTCCCTACCTGAAATCAGTATTAAATAATATGTTTATTATGTGAACAAAATCATTGTCTTCCAACACAAAAATAAGCCATTATTTTCTGCAGAATTGGCTTTAAGAGATACTGCTTTAGCTGATTTATAAATATGTTTGCTGCTTTAAAACAAAATTTTAACTTTTCAAAGACCTAGAAGGAAGGAACAGTAATAGATTTGATGTAGACTTAGAATTCTACCTTTTTAAACAGATTTAAAACCTAAACTTCAGGACTTTAACACTGGGTAATCAGAATAGCACCAGACACAAGAACAGATTAAGCCAAAACAGAGACCCTCCTTTTGTAAATGTGTTTATAGCACATTTCTATCATTTGTGTGCTTTGTTAAAATGTAGACTTTCTATGGACAACAGCAAAACATTTTCTAAAAATTGGAGAGCCAATATCTAAAGTATACAATTTTCTAAATTACTGTAATTGAAGTTATTGCTAGGTTCTGAGAGGAATGACTTCAAGAGTTCCCTAATTGGTCCCCAAGCATGCCAAGATTTCACCAGATAATGAAATGCTCCCATTAACCCATGCTCCTTTGTTGTCTCCAGGGAGTGTTGCTCATTTCCAGGTTATGAAGATGCCAAACTTTACACAGTCCCGTGTTTTTGATTTGTAAGTGGATACAGGGAAGAGAAAAGGTTTACATGCAATAGCTTATGAACTACTGGCTTTTCTGGTGGGTGAGTATGTAGTGATGCTACTAACTATCCACAGTTCTTTTAAAGAAAGTCTGTGTGGCGACAGGGACATTGGTAGCTATCTGGCCATGCCATAAGGAAAGTTTTACACAGAATAACTCTTCTCTACTTATTTGAATGTCATGTATATCTACCTGCTGAAGGAATTCTTACAGTTTGGGTTTAGCCCCCTTGTAGATAAAGTAAACAATTGTGATAGTAATATGAAAAAGGACGATTAGAGCACATGCATCATTGCTATGGCAATCGGCAGAGTCCATCCATAAGGAGTCCAATTTTAAGGCAAGACAAACATTGCCTGAAGATGAGTCCTAACCTGGAGTTTACTGAGGAACAAAAGCAGAAAAAATCAGGACACCTTTGATCTCTTTAATGCATTCAGAACTGTAGTCATGAACATGAAGGAACTAAAGGACATGACTCAGGCTCTGGGCTTTTATACTAAGATAAAAGAAGTTTAGAACATGGAATCTGTAAGGAAGAGGCAGGGAAAATTACCATTTGTCACTCCTACTGTGATCACTCAGAAAATGTCAATATACCAAATAAATGTTCTGAGATGTTCAACCTATTTCATGATGATGGAACTAAGACATGTCTTTCAAACTGTAAATCATGTGGCCAAAAAGTTGAGCAAATACATGACTGATGAGGTATTACAAAGAATTTCTCCTGAACATGAATGAAATGGATACAGAAAGAACAATGAAGAGAAGATGCTGTACAGTATGAAAAAAGGCACCTTACTGAGATCACTGTTGACTACACAGTCAGATTGTGTGCCTGCCACTGAATGAATGAAATCTGAATTTTGATAGCACAATGCCTTCACATACACACACACACACACACACACACACACACACACACACACAAACACACACAAGACACACACACACACCTAGAAAAAAATAGCTATGATCTTGAATTTATTTAAGACTTTGTTAAATGTTCTTTAATATTGATGGATTTTTGTAAATGACTTGGCAATTCATTCTGAAACTACACAAGAACACCTTAAAGATAGCGAAAGTGGTACCTACCATGGCAACTTTCATAGCTTCACATCATCATGAGTTTCAACACTATTGTAACCAGAGCCAATTCTTAGACAAGCACATGTCTTAATATCATCACAAATAGAGATCACTCATTCTTCAACAGTTTTAGATTTTAAGTAATACTTGAATGTGGTTCCCTCTCATATAAAGCCCAGTAAACTCATGTTCTTATATCTTCAAATGTGAATTCTATCATCTTGCCTTAAAAGTAAAACCTTTATTAACTAAAAAGAAATGAGGGTAGGGGGATCCTTTAAATAGTCATAAATTCAAAAGAACTTCTGAGTATGACAAGGCTTTTGTGCAGAAGATTTCACAGGGCTTCTTACTCTCTCTTCCTCTTCTGCTTTCACAGTGTGAGGAATACAGCATGCATTTCTGCTAGAAGATGCAGCAAGAAGGCACCATCTTAGAAGGGACAGTCCCCATCAGTCAGTACCTTTACCTTGCCAGCTTCAGAGCCAAATGTAGAACTTCTATTCTCTGTAAAGCATCGACTCATACTGTTTATTTGTTTGTTTTTGTTGGGTTTGATTTTGGTTTTTTTATTGGATATTCTTTTTTATTGAAAAACTTTATTTTAAAAAACAAAGATAAACGTAAAAATTTTCAGCATTTTTGTATAAAAGTATACGAATACATTTTTTAAAGGTTGTAATTAAGTATTTGTGGTTACATATACATACACATATGTATATATGTAACAATAATATAGAAAAAGATGCTATTAATTTGAGGGGATAGGAGAGAAACTGGGAGGGGCTGTAGGGAGCTACAGTTCTATTTTAATTAAAATATATTCTTTTTTTCTTGAAGTTCATACAGTCTGTGAGTTGTTTCTGGGGTGTTCAGAGCTTTCTGGGGGTTAGTATCCCATTATCAGTGACTGCATATTATGTCTGTTCTACTGTGACTGGGTTATCTCACTCAGAATGATATTCTCTAGATGCATCCATTTTCTTAAGATTTTGGTTAAGTGTTTCTGATAGCTGAGCAGTACTGCATTGTGTAAATGTACCACAATTTTTGTATCCATTCATCTACTGAAGGACATCTGGGTTCTTTCCAGCTTCTGGCTATTATAAATAGAGCTGCTATGAATATTGTGGTGCATGTGCCTTTGTTGTATGTTTATTGGATATTCTTTGTATTTACATGTCAGATGATATTTCTTTCCTCCAATCTTATCCCCTTTCCCCCTCCCATTGCTTTTATGAAGGTGCGCCCTCTGCAATCACCCTCTCCCACCTCAGCACCTTGGCATCCCCTACACTAGGAAATTGAGCCTTCACTGGACTAAAGGTCTCTCCTCCCACTGATGCCAGAAAATGCTATCCTAACCTGCATATGCACCTGGGGTCATGGGTCTCTACAGTCCAAGTCACTGGTTAGTGTTTTAGTCCCTAGGAGCTATGGTAGGTTTGGTTAGATGATCACTTTGTTCTTCCCATAGGGTTGAAGACCCTTTCAGCTTCTTCAGTCTTTTCTCTGGATCCTTCACTGGGGTCCTCATGATCAGTATGATGGTTATCTGAAAGCATCCTCCTCTGTACCAGTATGAATTATGCCTGTACAAATTGACAAAGACAAGCACTAAAAAGTCCAATCATACATGATATCCTATTTAGTCCTAAGAGCTTTGTGGAACAATGTGGAACAACAATTTGACTGAGTTTTGATAACTAATTTAAATGTGTTCAACTAAATGATTTTTTTAAATATGCAAAGTCATCTTATCACCAGTCACTAACCCAATACTAAGGTATACCATCAACAAAACAAAGGTATATCCATAGAGTAGGTTCAGGAATAGAATGGGAAAGATGAAATTCAAGAGCAGCCCACAAATTGTCTTCATCTTTCTAGAAGTTATGAGAGTATTTCTCACAATAAAGCAAACATCTGTGTACATAGAAAAAGATAAGAGTAAAAAAAATGAGAGATAACAAAGAAAAAGAAGAACAGGAAGATGGTGGCCTAGAGACAAGATTTAGTATTTGCTGCTAGCACAAAGTTTCTGGATTTGGTTCTCAGGAAAAGCTTTGTGCATCTACCAACTGCCAAAAACTTCAGCTCCAGCTCCAGCTCCAGCTCCAGTTACCTCTTCTGGCATCTGAAGACAGAACATGTCTCTACCACATGTACAAAATTTTAAAGAGTAAAAATAAGTCTTTTTTAAAAGTGGAAGACAGTATATTATACTGGCTTAAGAAAACTACTATAAAAATTTCCTCACTCATATACCTTTCCTGATGTTTATACAGAGTTTGTTTTGCTTATTCCTTAACCACTGGGAAGAACTACCAGTAAAATAAGCAAAATCTGACATTATTTTTGTTAATGATTGGGAGAGATAAATCAGTGATCCAATAGTATACACAGAATTAATGAAACTGAAATGGCTAAATTGTGGTGGGTTTGTGAAGGCAGGGAAGAGGTAGGAATCTAGATAAGGACTATAAAGTCATATGAAATCCAACTCACCATTGTAGAAGCTTTCCACATGCATATCTAAGAACATACATGTCTAAATTACATACATACCTAAGAAGGAACAATGACCCCATGACATCACATGCTAACAAAATTAAAAAATATCAATTTCAGGAATGGGTTTCTTATTTTAGAGTTGTTAACTATTGAGGTACCATAGATCTCCACACAATCATTACAGCCTATTGCCAAAGCTATTGGTTACTCCCAAGAACTTGACAATTAGTCCCTATTGTTATATACACTCTGAACTTGAGTCACAGAACTCAGAAATATTAAACTAGTACTGATCTAGGAGGTTCCTATCTACTGACTAGCTTTCATAATGAGGTACAGTGCTATGTGTGCAATCAGAGGAATGGACCTTTTATGGTATAGTAATAAGGGTCTTAGAAAGGCACAATAATGGCATGAAGATCCTGAGAGTAATCTACCACTCACTGGATTTAATCCCTGTTTTATAAGAAGAAACCCATGTCTGTGACCATGGTTAGGCCAGGAAACTGTTATAATGCTAAATAAATGTATTAAAATTATACCTAATGATTTGTTGGAGGTTAGTTTGGTTGTTCTGGTTGGGATTTCTTTTTGTTTATTTGTTTGTTTGTTTGATTTTGACAAGCCCTCACTATATAGTGCCACTTGTATACTGGGACTAACTATATAGACTAGGCTAGGTTCTACCTCAGAGATCTGCCTGTCTCTGTCTTCTGAATTCTGTAATTAAAGGTGTGTGTATAATATCAAGTCCTGCATGACTTACGTTTATATCCATAGATTACTAAACCTCTCACCCCTCATCAAAGAAGCTTCTGTTTATAGTAGATGATGATAAACCCAGAAATCCACAAGCAGCCATGGTAGAGAGAATAAGAGCCTACAGAATGCACAACCTTTAATATCTATACCACATCCTTTCTACCAAACTCAGGAAGGGAAATTCTAGACCATATGGTAGATTTCTTTTCAATTATTGAGGAGCCTCATACTGATTTCCACATTATCAGAACTAATTTATATTTCCTTAAACAGTGTCTAAGATTCCCCACTGGACTTGAGTCTTTTCTCTTTTAAATTCTTTTTGTATCTTAGACAACATTTTTGTATTATATATATATATATATATATATATATATATATATATATATGTATGTATGTATGTATTTTATCATGACATGATCACTCACAACTTTTTCATCTTCTCTCAGAACTGTCATGTTCCCCTACCAACCCCATAGCCTTTTCTTATTTTTTCTGCATAACTCAGTTTTAGGGTTTCTCTGCTGTGAACAGACACCATGACCAATGCAAGTTTTATAAAGTGCAAATTTAATTGGAGCTAGCTTACAGGTTCAGAGGTTCAGTCCAGTATCATCAGGTGGGAGCATCCAGGCAGGCATGGTGCAAACAGCTCTGAGAATTCTACATCTTCATCCAAAGAAAGCCAGGAACAGACTGGGCTTCCTCAGGCAGCTAAGAGGAGGGTCTTCAAGTCCACCCCCATGATGATACACTTCCTTCAACAAGGCTACACCTTCTAATAGTGCCACTTCATGGGCCAAGCATATACAAACCATCACATTCCACTTCCCCACCCCACCAGGCTTGTTCAAAACACACGGGACCATACCTAAACATAGCTTTAAAATAGTACATTTAGTCCAACTTCCAAAGCCCCTAGAGTCAATAGCAGTATCAGCAATGTTATAATTTTAAAGTATAAAATCTCTTCTCAGATTCATCCAATCATTAACTGTAACCCCTAAATTAAAACAGGCAACCAGCTGGGCAAACTCCAAACTCTGCCATCTCCATGTCCGATGCCAAAGCCGTCTTCAGATCTTCAATTCTTTTTTCATCTTTGTTGACTGCAACAATCTTCCTTCTCCTGAGCTGGTTCCACTCCCTGTTATCAGCTTTCCTTGGCAGATATCACATGGCTCTGGCATATTTAGCATTATTGGATCTCCAAGGAAGCTTCAATGTTGCATCTTTGTGTTTCAGTGTCTAGGGTCCACATATGATATTCTGGGCTCCTCCAACAGGCTGGCTTCACTTCTCCATCTCAACATTTAATAGGGGCAGGCTTACAGGTTCAGAGGTTGAGTCCAGAATCATCAAGGTGAGAACATGGCAGCATTCAGGTAGGTATGGTGGAGGCAGAGCTCAGAGTTCTACATCTTCATCCAAAGAAAGCCAGAAACAGATAGGGTATACTCAAGCAGTGAGGAAGAGTGTCTTCAAGCCCACCACGACAGTGACACACTTCCTCTATCAAGGCCACACCTTCTAATAGTGTCATTCCCTGGGCCAACTATATGCAAACCATCACACCCACTGAGACAATTTAGAGCTTTGTGTTTTTCTATGGATGCAGGCAAAATTTTAGAAGTCTTATCTCCAGAGAATACTGAGCCTACCCTACCCCAACACAACCATCAACTGCTCGTCCCTAGAGTGTGTGGCGTACTTGTCTCCTCTGCCATTTAAGATAAAATATTGCCTGAGCTTGATGCTGTGCAGATCTTGTGTGACCATCCATTTCTGTTGTGAATTTATGACTGAAGCAGGACTTCCATGCCCAAAATAGTATTTTATTTAATAATTTTAGTTCAGCTTTGAGAAAGCATCAGTAAGGAGGATTTAGGTGCATAAAATCCCACTTATTGCTTATTTGCTTTGTTTTTTTAAAAAAATAATTTGTTTTCAGAAAGTTCTTCCCATGTTTAGAACTTCGCATTTCTTCTCTAGCAATTTTACAGTTTGTGACATTACATTACGGACTTTGATATATTTGGAAATAATTTTGTACAGAATGAAAGATAAATGTCTAATTTCAATCATTTACATCTATATCTAAATTTTGTAGTGCCATGTGTTAAAACGGGTTCTTAACACATATTCTTAGAATGTTTGTGAAAATTAGGTATCTGTTTACACACATCTATTGGAGTCCTCTGTTATTCTATGTTTATTTGAGTCTCTATTATTTTCTATTGATTTATATATCATATTTTTAAGCTGGTATCACACTAATTTTGTTACTGTGACACTGTGATCAAAGTTGAAGTCAGTGACTTTGATCTCTAGCATAAAGTTTTTACTCAGGATTTATTTTTAGACAGTTCTGTGGAAAATATTGCTTCATGGACTGATTAAACTATCTGCCTCTACTATTTATTTATCTTATTTTTTTCATTTTATTTTTTGAAAATTAAAAAAATACATGAATACTCTTTTTTATTTACTTCAGATCTTTATATGCACATTAATTTTCAAGATATCTGTGGGAGATATCTTTGTTTGTTGAGCTTCTCTATAGTAATATACCCATTTAACAGATTCATGAATGAGGTTCAGAGCACTCTATAATTTCCTTCAAAACCATACAGGTAATAAGCACGGTCAAGAAATATGAAAATAAATTCTTTATTGTTCCTAATAACAGCACATTTCTCCTACTGTATCCCATTAGACATTGGAAACCAGAGAGCTGGTTTTTCCCTCTGTAAGGAAGTAAACCTTAAAGTTGAAAATATTTAATTTAATTTAATTTAATTTAACATCTCCTGTCTTTTCACTTACCTCATCCTCTTAAATGTGATTTGTACACAATAAAACAAGGTTTAAATTCACTGACATTCTGTCAACTGTGTCCTTAAGGAAGGGATCCCAGGGGCTACTTTGTTTCAAATGACCGTCATGAGTTGACTTGTAAAAAAGTAATTGGTTCTGTAATTTCATACATGTCAAAATATGCTACACAGCGTTTTCTAATTGCTGCATTGAGTGTGCACGCAGGTATAAAATCAATTTAATTGCTCTGCTAGCTATTTGGCATTATCTAAAAGTCACAAAATACTAAAATACATTGATGCTTTGGTAACTTGGGATCCCAGCACTTCATGAAAATGATCAGGTGAAGTTCATGAAGCCATTGGGCTCCAGTGTCCTCCATTCAAGGACAGAGCTGGAGACAATTGACTTTTACCTTTACATTTTAGTATTTCTGCCTAGGTTTACTCACAATATAACAACTAGGAGCAGGTACTAATTGACATTTGTATACTTATCCAATATAATGATAATCAAGGTCAATATGATATCTGGATAAAGTAACTCTATTTTTATTTTCAGCTGATATACTTGTCAGATTCTAATTATTAGACAATTATCAACAACCTAATAAAATTTTATAAATAGATAGTATACAAATATAACTTTTCTCCAGTGGCTTTTATACTCTAGATTGTCACAGATTCCCCCAAAGAGTTTTTTAAAGCAGATTCAAGGCCTCACAGTGTCTAATTCAGGTGGTAGGGAAGGAAATCTCAATTCTTACAGGCTTCCTGATGGTACTGAGGCTGCTTGTTCTGGGATCACACTGAGGATCACTGATTTAACCCTAGCCAGTGCTGCCTGCTCTTCAAATGCTCTACCATTTAAGAACCAGGCAGTGTAGAGAGGTAAGATTACAGAGCATGTCTGTCACAACATCAGCATGCCAGACCGAAGGCTTCTGCCCTGTCTCCATAGGTTCCCCAACACTGTCCTCTTTTCTTTAACATTAAGAAAAGATAGAACACTGTGATAAATGATGATATTAATATGTTTTTCCTATTCATGGTACTACACAGGGCCTGTTGTGGACCTGAGGTGTGAAAACCACAACAAAAGAACTAGAGGAGAGAAAATGAAGAACTGGGGAAGTTTTCATGCCAGCTGTTCATTATAACATGATATTATTATATCAACACTTCCCACTTCAATCTACTTTGTTTGTATTTATTGTTAGAAACAGTATTGGCTCAGGAACCCCAAGACCAAGTTCTCAGCACAGAGTATATCTAGTTTCCCCAGAGGGACAGAGGGTAGAATAAGAGATAAATAAAGGACACAGAGAATAAGGGAGAAGGCGAAAAGAACAGGGAAAAGAGGCAGTACAAGGACCTTCTCTGTATCCCCACCTGTTAGATGGCGTAATCATGAGAGGAAGTGAAAGGGGACAAGGAGGACAAGAATCACAGAATGAATAAGATTGGGCTGCTTCTCAGTCCATTAGACCCGAAACATGAGAGAATGCATGAGGATTGGACAGTCCTTAGAACTGAAAGAACTCTGCAGCTAGTCCAGATGACAGGCCACTAATTGGGGCATTTCATGGTCACTTGTGTTATAGCTGAGCAATAAATCACAAGTCATGAAATCCTAGAACTTTGTAACTACATGTCAAAAGCACCAGACCAGATTAATCAGGTTCTAGGGAGTGAACTAATTAAATCAGCATCAACACTCTTTAACTAATTCTGAAGTTTATTTCTTGATTTTTTTTCGTATCAGGAAGGAATAAATAGTGTCAAGACCCTGGCTCACATGCCCTTTAAAAGAACAGTAACCAAGAGCAATAGTATAGCTTTTATGTTTCCTCTACTTGGCAAAGTCTTATTTTTATAGCTGAATTGCTTTTCTATAGCAATACATTGTGTCCCAAGCTACTCATTAGTATTAACTATAACACTTAAAAGTAAAGGTAGGTGTCCAGACCCCAACTAGAGTAGTTAGCAAACAGCCTTTATAATACTCCCTTGGTCCTGTCTGGTGTGGCTTGATCAGGGCTTATCTAGGAACTTCTTTGTAAAAACTAATAAGGAAATAGAAATACTTTACCTGATTCTATTTCTCTTTTCTATGCAACATTGGGGTGCATTTTTATAGAGGAACACAGCAACAGATTCCACTCAGAGTACAAGCTGCAGGCAGGTGAAGAACACAAACTGCAGGTATACTACTCATCAGTTCACTGACCTCATCTAACTCTCTTTACCTTCTTGTGTCCTACTTCCCAGCTCCATCATGGGGTGATACTGTTTGTACTGGTCCCATAGGTTACTATCAGGTTAAATCACTCATAACAACATCTATTGCTTACAAGTGTAATGATTCCTTTCAAATTCCTCCAGGAAAAAGAAAAGCATAAGGTATCCAAGCCTACTACATTGGAAGAAAGACTTACTTATCCAATATTGTTTCTGAAAAAAAAAAAAAAACCCTACTGTGTATTTCTGAGAACTGGATACTGACAAAGTAGAAACAAAGGAAGTACCTATTTTAGGACTGGAAAGAGCAATTAAGAGAATTCGCTGAACTTGTTGAGGGCCTAGTTTTGGATCCCAGAAAACACACCAGACTGCTCAAAATTCCCTGTAACTCTAGTTCCAGAAGACCCAACACTCTCTTCTGGCCTCCTTGAGAACATCCATGAGCATGCATACCTAGTCAGATAAATCAAACAGGCACACACAAAAGGAACAGAGGAGAGGAGAGGAGAGGAGAGGAGAGGAGAGGAGAGGAGAGGAGAGGAGAGGAGAGGAGAGGAGAGAAGGATACAAGTCTTGTGAGTTCAATGTCATATACCTGTAATAACAGTATCTTAAGATAATGGGTTTGGGGACTGAGCTATCTAGTAAGCCCATAATTCAAAGAACAAAACAACAACAAAAGTGTTTATTACATATAATGGGTGGAGAGATATTAAATGAAATGATTAATGTTGCAAGCTTGGCAGAGCTTCTTGTCAACAATTCCATTAGAAAAAAATATATCAGTAAGATCACTGGTTGACTTTTCCATCTCAAGTAAGAGAGAACAGTGTCTCTGAAGGTCAACAATTCATTCTCCTGCAGTGTGAGGGAGAAGCTCAACTCACAGAGAAATTGGTCAAGCTTGAAAGTGCAGATCTCAGTCATTCCTAAGAATTAATGGATTGTCACATTAATGTCTGCTGTCTACAGCCCAAATGCAAGAGCCAGAGGCATCTTAATAATAAGCAGCTTCAAAAATTCATCTCTATCATTCCAATGCTCTAGAAATTAACCTCTTGTTCTGAGAAGGTCAAGTTAAATGTCAGTCCCAGATGGAACCTGGAGGGGCATTCAGATTCAAAAGCAGAAGCACAGCTGGTCACACAGCTGTACATTCTTCCTCCAAATTGTCATCGATCTTTTCCAAAGCATAGCTCCAAAGATGTTCACAAGATAAACAACAGATCTGAGACAGAATTACTTTTCTCTTGTTTTTGTCATAATACAACTGAATACCTTGCAAAGACGAATCCATATTTGAACCAGAGTAACATCTTTGGATGAGCAGATAACAAGAGTCAAAAAGAGGCCTTTTTTTTTTTTTTTTTGGTTGTTTTTGGATTATTTTTTTTTTTTGGTTCCCATGGAGCAGTACAGCTTCCCTACCTGTGCCAAGGTTTAAAAATGAACACCATTTTCTAAATTGTATAATAGTGCCCCCAATGTACTAAGCCCCTGTCTAATAACAAGAAGATAAAAAATCAACAAAATAATTGGATGTAAATGTTTCTGTTTAGTATTTATGAGACAGCCAACATATCTCAGTCAAGTATGCCAGGTGTTAGAGTTAGATGCATCTAAAAATAGAGGACATCAGTATTACGAATGTCTACTTAAATAACAGGTAGTTGCTATTTAAGATGAAACCTTAAAAAAATATACAAATACTAAATGTAGCCATTCAGCTGTCAAGAGCAAAATGTAAATTGTGTTAATGAGCAGAAGATAGTAGAAAGAACTTTCTGGAAAGAAAATTCTTGCTAAAGTTAACATTAAAAAATGTAAGATATGAATAAACGGTAAACCCAAAGATAGATTTAGAACATTGAATCTTATCGAACAGTTCATCTTTTGTAAATAAATTCCACAAGAACCTCTCTTATCTCTGTACTTTTGTCAGCACTTAGAAATTGGCTCCATTAGATGGCATAACAAAAATAAACATAGTGTGTCTCTGAGGATGTTCAACAAAAAATCTTCCCTCATTCATTACTCCCTCCTTCAAAAAAGTAATTATTATATTATGTTATTGTCTTCCAAATGGTTGTATTTTCATATGAGCCTAAAATAATCTGCATAAAACTCTTGTTAATCACATCTTCCCCTGTGAGGAAAATGTTTTAGTTACTTTTCCTGTTTCAATGATAAAATATCCTCACAAAACCATCATAAGAATGCGAGGGAGATGCAGACCATTATGACTGGGAGGTCATGGCAGCAAAAGGTTGAGGCAGCTGCTCCCATTATGGCCTCATTCAGGAGGACAAAATCAGTGAATCCTGTTATTTAGCTTCATTTAGACTATAAAATGTTGCAGACTACTCTTAAGGTAGGTCTTCCTACTTCAATTAACCTAATATGGTGTATTATGGTGGCCTTTCAGAAGTATTCCAGGGAATAACACATATGAATAATCCCTCAGGGGTAATACTGGAGGTTTTCTCCTCAGTGATTCTGATCCTGTCAAGGTAAAAACTGGCACAAACCATCCCTGAAGGAAGAACACAAGTCTTAAGGCATGACTGAGACTCATCACACAAAACCTTAGATTGCTTCTAAGTGTCTACTTTGGTCTGACAACAAAAGACATGCACATCAACTGAAAGCTAGTCTTCAGGACCATACAGATATTTTATAAAAAGACAAAATTGCATAATGAATTTGCAGTGTCAATAAGAAACAAAAATTTCAAGATTTGTGCCCTGACAAAATAATATTTGATTTCTAACATTAAAATATTTCATAAATGATCTTACTCAGACATAGAGATGTTTACAAAATTAATAAAGTAAAATAAGGTCATTAGGGTAGATTTAATCCAGTATTATTAGTGTCCTTATAAAAAAGGGAAAATTTAGTAATAAAAGCATGTACAAATATTTTTTTTAAAAAAGGAATTACAGAAAAAAAGAAGTTAATCTGTAAGTTACAGTTTATGTTGCTGTGACAAAATACCAGATACTTGATGATTTTGTTTAAAAAAAAAAGTGGGTTTTCATTTTTACACAGTTAAGATGACTAAGAGGACAATACTGTATGACCCTGTGAAGGTTTCATGGATGGCAGCATGTTGAGAGGACACGTGGAGGTGTACATGTCATGGGTGTGCTTGCTTTATAACATACTAACTAAACTGTCCCATGAGACCCAAGTCCAACCCAAAAGCTCTATCTCCCAGCTCACTCCAAAGAGCTCCAACTTAGCATCTCTAAAACAACCATTAATTTATGATTACAAAGTGCCTATGACTTTCTTGTTTCCAAAGATATCACTACATCTTAATGCTCCTACACTAAAAATGAAATTTCAATTTTTTGTTTATTCGATATTTTCTTTACTTGTATTTTAAATGTTATCCCCTTTCCCCATTTCCCCTCTGGAATCACCCTTTCCCATCACCCCTCTCCCTGCCTCTGTGGGAGTGTTTCCCCTACCCACCCATTCCCTCCCATTTCCCTCCCTGGCATTTTACTACACTGAGGTACTAAGTCTTCACAAGGGCAAGGACCTTTCCTCTCCTTGATGTCTGATGAGACCATCCTCGGCTACATTAGTTTCTGGAGCCATCGGTCCCTTATATGTACTTTTTGATTGGTGGTTTAGTCTCTAGGAGCTCAGGAGTGGGGGAGGGTGGGTCTGGTTGTTAATATTGTTATTCTTCCTATGGATTTGAAAACTCTTTCAGCTCCTTAAGTCCTTTTTCCAACTCCTCCATTGGTGAACCCATTCTAAGTCCAGTGATTAATTGATAGCATCCAACTCTGTATTTTTCAGACTCTAGCGGAACTGCTCAGAAATCTGCTATATTAAGCACCTGTTAGCATGAACTTCTTGGCATCCACAATATTATCTGGGTTTGGTGACAGTATATGGAGTAGATCCCCGAGTGGTGCAGTTTCTGAATGGCCTTTCCTTCAGTCTCTCTTTCAAACTTTGTTCTTGTATTTCCTACTGTGAATATTTTGTTTGCCTTTTTAGAAGGACTGAAGCATCCCATCTTTGGTCTTCCAACATTTTCGGCTTCATGTGATCTGTGGATTGTATCTTGGTTAACCTGAGCTTTTAGCCTGTTATCCAGTTAGTGAATGCATAATGTGTGTAATTTTGTGATTTGGTTATCTCACTCTGGATGATATTTTCTAGTTTCATCCATTTACCTAAAAGTTCATAAACTCATTCTTTTTAATAGCGGAGTAGTACTTTGTTGTGTAAATGTACCACATTTTCTCTATCCACTCTTCTGTTGAAAGACACCTAGGTTCTTTACAGCTTCTGCCTATTACAAACAATGATAGTATGAACATAATGAAGCATGTGTCTCACTTATGTGTTGGAACATCATTTGTTTATATGCATCAGAATAGTGTAGCTGTGTCCTCAGGACTAAGAATGTTGAAAATTTCTATAGGTGCTTTTCAGCCATTTGATATTCTTCAATTAAAATAAGGATTCTTGGTCTAGCTCTGTCTTCTATTTTTAGTGGGTTTATTTGATTCTTTGAAGTCTAACTTCTTGAGTTCTTTGTATATATTGAAGATTAGGTCTCTATGAGATATAGGATAGCTAAAGATCTTTTGCCAATCTATTGGTTTTGATTTTTTTCCTAATGATAATATCATTTACCTTACAGAAGCTTTGCAATTTTATGAGGTTACATTTGTTGATTCTTGATCTTAGAGCACAAGTCCTTGGTGTTCTGTTTAGGAAATCCTAGGTATTTGTTATTCCAAAGGATTTGCAAATTCCTATTTCCAATTATTTAAGGATTTGAATTGGGATTTTTGATGTGAATTGCATTTAATCTGTAGATTGCTTTTGGCAAGATAGCCATTTTACTATATTAATCCTGACAATCCATGTGCATGTGAGATCTTTCTATCTTCTGAGTTCTTTTTAGATTTTTTTCAAGAGACTTGAAGTTCTTGTCATACAGATATTTTACTTCCTTGGTGAGAGTCACACAAAGGTATTTATATTCTTTGCTACTATTGTGATGTGTCCTTTCCCTAATTTCTTTCTCAGCTTGGTTATCCTCTGAGTAGAAGAAGATGCTTATTTGAGTGAATTTTATATCCAGCCATTTTGAAAAGTTGTTTATCAAGTTTGACAGTTCACTCGTAGAATTTTTGGGGTATCTTAAGTATACTATAGTATCCCCTACAAATAGTGATATTTTGATTTCTTCCTTTCCAATTTGTGTCCCATTTAACTCTTTGATGTCTAATTGTTCTGCCTTGGAATTCAAGTATTATATTGAATGGGTAGGGAGAGAGTAGGCAGCCTTGTCTAGTTCCTGATTTTAGTGGGATTGCTTTGAGATTCTCACAAAGACCCAACAAACAAGGAGAACTTCAGGCCACTCTCCCTTATGAACAACAATGCAAAAATGCTCAATAATACTTTTGCAAACTGAATCAAAAAACAAATCAAAATGATCATCCATCATTATCAAGAAGGCTTCATCTCAGGAATGCAGGGATGGTTCACCATAAGAAAATCTATCTAAGTAATCCACTCTATAAAAAAACTCAAAGACAAAACACAAATGATCATTTCATTATATGTGGAAAAAGTATATGACAAAATTCAACACCCCTTGTGTTAAAAGTCTTGAAAAGACCAGTTATTCAAGGCTTATACCTAAACATAGTTAAAGCAATATAGAGCAAACAGGTAGGAAACAAGAAAGAAAATTATGAGAATAGCAAAATCCATTCTCACAACAAGAAATCTTCTGTGGGACTCACCATCCCTGACCTCAAGCTATATTACAAAGCAATTGCTTTAAAAACCGCAGAGTACTGGTACAGAGATAGGCAGGGAGATCAATGGAACAAAATAGAAGATCCAGAAATGAACTCTCACACATATGGTCACATAATCTCCGAAAAACGAGCTGAAAACATTCAATGAAAAAAGGACAGCCTCTTCAACAAATGGTGATGGTTCAACTGGTAGTTAGCATGCAGAAGAATAAAAATAGATTCTTTTTTATCTCCTTGTACAAAGCTCAAGTGCAAGTGAATCAAAGATCTCCACATTAAACCAGGTACACTGAAACTGTTAGAAGAGAAAGTAGGGAAAACCTTAGAACACATAGGCACAGGGATATTTTCTTGAACAGAACACCAATGGCTTATCCTCTAAGATCAAGAACTGATAAATGGGACTTAATGAGATTGCAAAGCTTCTGTAAGGCTAAGGACACTGTTAAGAAAATAAAATGACAACCAACAGATTGGGAAAAGATCTTTACCAATCCCACATGTGATAGAGGACTAATATCTAATATATACAAAGAACTCAAGAAGTTAGACTCCAGAAACTCAAACAATTCTATTAAAAATGGGGTATAGAGCTAAACAAAAAATTCTCAATTGACAAATATTGAATGACTGAGAAGCATATAAGGAAATGGTCAATATCCCTAGTCATCAGGTAAATGCAAATAAAAACAATTCTGAGATTCCACCTCACACCAGTTAGATGGCTAAGATCAAAAACTCAGATGACAGCACATGCTGGCCAGGATGTGGAGAAAGAGGAACATTCCGCCACTGCAGGTGGGGATGTAAGCTGATTCAACCACTCTGGTATTTAGTCTGGTGGTTCCTCAGAAAATTGGTACTATCTGAAGATCCAGTAATTCCACTTCTGGGCATATACCCCGAAGATGCTCCAACATACAATAAGGACAAATGCTCCACTACGTACATAGCAGCCTTATTTATAATAGCCAAAAGCTGAAAAGAACCCAGATATCCTTCAGTAGATGAAGAGATATAGAAATTGTGGTATATTTACACAATTGAATAGTATTCAACTATTAGAAACAATGACTTTATTAAATTCTTATGAAATTGGATGTATCTAGAGAATATCATCTTGGGTGAGGTAACCCAGTCACAAAAGAACAGAAACAATATGCAGTCACTGGTAGTTGAATACTAGCCTCAGAAAGCTCTGAATACCCAAGAAAACATCTCACAGACTATATGAAGCTCAAAATAAATAAATAAATAAAAAGGCCAAAAAGTGGAAGCCTCGGTCCTTATTAGAAAAAAATAATAAGTGTATAGCACCCTCTCAGAATGGGGTACACCTAGACCTTAAACTATTAATAACTCAAGAGCTAAGAAGATAGCCTTGTGACAATTTTTGGTAGTTAAAAATCATTATGTTTAACCTTTACATACCAAAAATTTGGACTAATTCCATGTTACATTTTGTTTTACATATACTTTATAATCTTTGTAAATAGTAATATTTCAATGCATACAATCAAACATTAAAAAAATCAAGTATTGTGAAAAATGTATTAATATATATTTACGCTAAAATGCTTTTAATAATCTGTATACGTATCTTTTTTTTTAAAGAAATAAAGTTGTAAAAAATAAGAATAAATAGATGTTTATCTAGAAAAAGACTATCTAATTGCAATATTCGTTCAGGAATTCAGAGACATACCTCAGAATACTTCCTTTCTTTTGCATATTATTGAACTGATTGATTTGGTGATAGAATAATACAATGAAGATTCCCCTCACTGTTAATGTCATGCTGCCAAATATAATAACAAACTTCTCCCAAGTGTATTCTTTGAATGCAAGATAAAACCAATGCTTTTGCAAAGTGGGAGAGGATGCTGAGGGGAAGAACTCAACTAAGCTAAGAGATGAAAGGATTCTTTCATAACACTAAGATGTCCAGGGGAAATTAAGTGAAGATTACTGTTATCATTACTATTACAATAAAACCCATCAATAGTAGGTTTTGTTGATGTTGTTGTTGTGGTTAGTTGAGAGTAAAGCAAAAACTGTTTAGAGCACTGCAGATATAAGTATCATTTACTCTGTGACAAAACATTATAGGATGAAATCACTTCACTCCTTCTAAGGGTCTGACAGACTTTCTTAGTGTATATTATATTACTGCACTATTAGCCTGAAATATTCTCTGAGAAATATCATAAATATCATGAACCATGGATAATACAAAATTCAAAATGAGCATCCTGGTGGAGCTTGGTAATCATGCAAACAAGCTTCTTGGTTCAAAGAGCTAAAAACTTAACATGACAGAGGATGACCTCATAGTTTCCCAATACTAAGCTAACATGTCCTAAGAGCAGTGTTCAGATCAGCTTGAGGCATGATGTATTCAAGTCCAACCCCAATACAAACTCACATGGGTAGTATCCTTACGATGCAGAATTTCAGGATAAGACTGAAAGAGAATTCCACACCCAAAGCAGCTCTCAAATAAACAAACTTGCTAGACTCCAGGAATAATTATTGTTTTTACCATTTGCTGCCCACATAGTTTGTGTTATGTACTTTGCTTCCATTATCTGCATCAAGAACAATGCCTAGAGAGGGTAATTACTATAATTAATATTCTACAAAGAAAATTAGATTCAAGCAAGTCATATAAGGTGGTCAAGTTCATTCATCTACCAAGAGACAATATACTGATAAACCTATATCTCTGACTCCCATGCACTCAACCTTGGAAGCCTACTTCAAACATACATTCTCTGTCCTACGGCCCTATTGCTCACATTGGTTCAACATGATTGGTGGACTACAATGAGAAACTTGGAACCACTTTTTTTTCTATGAGTTTCGTTTCTTTTTCTACCTCTTGGCAAATTTGTATGTCTAATCATTGTGATTTTTAAATCACAAATTTAAAATTATGATTATTAATCATGGCTTTGAAGAATTCTTTTTTAAAAAAAATATGGTACATAAATTCATCTCAAGCCAACATGTTACTTTGTAGATTTTTAAGAACAATTATAATTGAGTGGATTTAGGACACCCTTTAGTTGGACCATTTATTTCTATTTGTGATACAGAAAAAATAGCATTTTTTCAATGACAGTTAGAATTTAGGAGTGTATTGGACATACTAGATAATCTTAGTTCAGATTCTAGATAAGACAAAATTTGAGTAAAAGTAAACACTCCGTGAATGCCAGAAAAAAGCCTATTCTCAATGCTTGTAACCTGGTTGTGATGATGAAATTCTTTAAACAAAAAAGGTTTACAAAGTGCTCGGAAAACAATGTAGCCACTGTTATAGAGAAAGGAACTGTTGCTAATGGTGTGCTATGTAAATGCTTAATGCCCTATTCAAACACTTTTCAATATTCTTACATGAAAAAACAGTTTGCCAAAAATGGTTCATCAGGCTCCGGTGGTTTGAATGGGAATGGCCTTCTAGGCTCATACACTAGAATGTTTGGATTTCACTTTGTAGAAGTGTTTGGGAAGAATTTGGGAGTGTGGGATTGTTGAAGGAAGTGTATTACTAAGGATGGGCTTTGAAGATTCAATAGTCCATGCTGTTATTACAAGTTACCTCCTCTGTGTCATGCTCATGGATCAGACGTGAGTTCTCAGCTACTGCTACAGCACCATGCCTGCCTGCCTGCTACCATGCTTCCTACTCACCCTCTGGAATCATACATGCCGATAAACTTTTGGTTCTGAGTTGCCTTATCTTATCACAGCTATAGAAAAGTAATTAAGATAGGTAGTAATTAGCAGATTGAGGATTTGGGTATAGTTTCAAAGTTAAAAGGTGGTGTCTTTCCACTGAACTGATTTCAAATCACACATATTGTATCTTTAGTCTAGCTTCCATTCCAGTCTACACATTTGTAAAACAAGATGTCCAGCTCATCCTGGCACACTCTGCTCTCAAAGAAAAGGGATGAAAGAAAGTGTTCCCTTCAAAAGGATAGGTTTCTTATTGTTCATTTTATCTAACTGATCAAAGGTGATTTGTAGTTTACCAAAAACATTTTCTAATTAGAAGCAATTCCTTTTGACTAATGAATTTTTCAATTATCAGCGGGCTACTGATATTCCTAGATTTCACTGTCCTTGAAAGCATGAAAAAATTCAAAGATAATGAAATATTTTTTCCAAAATTGGATAACTTTAAGAAATTTAGAATTTGTTTTTTTTTTTCACCTTTTTATTTTAAGGCTGTTTCTAAATCATTAAAATAGATAAATTTAAAAGTTAAAAGAGAGGTGTGGTTATGAAACATCCTCACTTAATATGAACATTTTCATGTCTTATCCTTTCTCACTTTTTCCCATTAAAAATACCAAATATTTATATGTAGTAAGAAAAAACAAACTGTTTCTAGAATTCTTTTCAGTTTGCTTCTATATAATAGACAAAAATTCCAAGCGTGTCAAAGACTTGGGCTGTTCAAGGATGAAGGTGTTATCTACATTTCCATCTGTAGCGTACTGTGACTTGTGTGTTTTATAATGCTTACATTTGATTCATAGTACGACAGAGAAAGCGTGCAAACACACTCGCAGCTTATTTTTAATAAGTGCTAATACATTTATGCCGTTCTTGCCAGACTTCTCTTCTATAAACATTTGGCTTTCCAGATTATATCCATGAAAATTAATGATCTGTCACTGGGCTTGCCTCAGTCCTAATGAAGTAGTTACTCAGAATGATGGAAGTCAGGTGTGAGAAACTTGCTTCTCCAAAGGATGATAAAGCCCTTTCTTCATTCTTTGCACAAATTTAATTAGGTGAAAGCAAAAAAAAAATTAATTACTGCCACAAAATGATTTTCTGTTTCTCAACAATTGAGAAGGGGTTTTTGTGGGTGTTTGAAGGCTTCTCTGCACTGAAATGGCAATAAACAGAAGACATATCAAAAACTGAAATGTCATTATAATTTCTTTGCTTTGTGAAAAGCCAAATGTGTGGTTCATCAAGCACATATCTCTATTGAACAGCTCATAATTCACAGGGCTAAGTGTATTAAAAAAGAAGAAGAAGAAAAAGGGAAGATCCAAAACAGAGTAACTGGGGGCATACGGCCTAAATTAAGCAAAACCACCAAGGAAGGGCATCTAAGGTAATGTCACTCCAGCCAAAATGGTCACGGCCCAAAGAACCAGCTATGTTGTGGGGAGGGGTGAAGAAACACAACCAGGCAGTGTAGACACTGTTCTAAGACTCACAGGCAGGAACAAATCTATCATTTTCTACAATTCTTCCCAGCTTTAAAAAAAAAAAAAAAAAAAAAAAAAAAAAAAAAAAAAAAAAAAAAAAACATCTCTTTTCTTTTTATGGAAGCAGTACCGTTGGGCTCACAGTTCAAGGGGGCACAATGCATAACAGCAGGAAAGACATTGCAGCAGGTTGCTTTATGTAGGTGGCAACACAGGGTTTGGACTCCTCAGCTTGTCACATCTGAGAGTGACAGGAAGGGAGGAGGGATGGTAGCACACTTGACTGGCTTTCTCTACTTTTCCTTTTTACCCAATTAAGGACCTGCAGCCTATGGGATGGTACCACCCATATGCAGAATTAATCTTCCATATTGCATTAAATCTCTCTGATCAATGCCTCCAAAACTTACACAAAATGTGTTTTCTAGGTGATTCTAATTTCAGCCGATTTAATAAGATTATCACAAGACAACATTTGAAAATTTGACAACAAAACACATTATAAATTTGAAGTGTAATAATCCACCCTTATCAAAGGCTCATGGCCATTAGTAATTAAAAATGTTCTAAAGCCTAAGTACATGGTCTCAAAGACCTAGACAATCTCCTGTGAATAAAAACTTACAGAAAATTGCATTCCAGAGGCTAATTACCTTATTTTGGGCTAGCGTTAGATGACAGACAGCCATTCCTCAACCATCTCTGTGTCAGACTCACATCCTGTGGCTAATGGATAAGAGCTTTTGTAATCTACCAATTAAGCAGACCACAACCTTCCTCCAACCCAAACACTGAGAAAGTCATCAGATAGTGTATAGAAAACCTTCTCCCTTTTCCAATTTGGCTATAATGACCTCTATGATGTATCTATTAGTGTATTTTAAATTTGCTTTGATTCCAGACTACCTTTGTTCTTTGCAACTGTAAAATTTCTTGAAATTGCTTCCATGTTGAAACATGGCTTCAGGGTAAGTGAAATCTGTTTCCTGGACCATGGTCCCAAAAACATGGTTACAGAGTAAACTATCTCTTAATCCCACTAAGGTGATAACTCTGTTTTATATTCTGATGTTTTTTACTATAAAACTCAGTGAAAACAAAATAGAAGTTACATAATTATAATATATAACGGTGTTGGCTAATATTTCTTTCCACACTTGAGATAAGAGTACAAAGCAAAGGAAAATAAGACCAGATGAAGACTGAACCCAGCAAAGCACACAACACATCATTTAATAGCATGTCCAGCTTCTGTTACTCCTCATATTGGTATCCTCTGATCTCTTCCAGGTTTTAGTTGCCCTGACCTTTGAGCTCTGTTTCCTGTGGCACATGTAAACTCCACTCAGTATCTATAAATTTCTATGTGACAAAGTCCCATAATTTAGAAATATTGACTACATACTTCTGAGGACTCCTTTAGGAACTCAGAGCTTCATGTATGGCCTCCTCAGAAGCTTATGCAGAGGATCCAATCCTGTTGCTATTGCCTGACATTGTCAGTTTTCTGGATTCTTGGTGAAAGTCTGCATGAGCCACTCTTACTTCTTGCAACACTGCAAAACCAACCATATGGACAATGCCAAGTTCTGCTACTAGCTGAAGACTACAGCATGATCCTTTCAACCACAGACATACTGCGTGTTTGAAAAATATCGTCTCTTAAGTGACCGGCTAAAATAGAGTTCCTGAAGGCTAAATTCAGAGATTTTCTTTTCAAATATATGATTTTCAAATGAATTTAGTGCTACACACAGATCTCCTGATGGATAGTCTTCTGCTCAAAATACTTTCTCTGTTTTCCCAGTACAAAGTTCTCTGTAAGCGCACTAAAATTTTTAACAATTAGAACTAACTACCCATGTTGTCCACAGTTTAACTCATTCAGCATCAACCTATATGACTGTGCTGGGCCTAACAACCTTTTTCTTGAATGGTTATGTTTTCTTATTTCAGCCCATTACTGTTTATAATCTGTAGAAAAGAAAAAATATGTCTCTGAAAGCAAAAGAGGTGACTGTGCCAAAATTTTATAGATAGTGATTTCTAGGAAATTAGAATTATGGAAGGCATCCTCTTGGGTTTAAAAAATAATTAAATATAAATAGCAGAATTTTTACATTTATTTGTTTGTTTGTTTTCAGGCAAGTACATGCATGTGCCATAGTATATATTTGAAAATCAAATGACAATTTGTGGATACTGGCTTTCTCCCTCTCCCTTTTCCTATTCCTCCCCGCCTCTCTCTCTCTCTCTCTCTCTCTCTCTCTCTCTCTCTCTCTCTCTCTCTCTCTCTCTCTCTCTCTCTCTCTTTTTCTCTCTCTCTCTCTCTCTCTCCCTCTTCCTCTCCCTCCTCCCTCTCTGTCTCTGTCTGTCTCTGTCTCTGTCTCTCTGTCTCTGTCTCTCTGTCTCTCTGTCTCTCTCTCTCTCTCTCTCTCTCTCTCTCTCTCTCTCTCTCTCACTCACTCACTCACTCTCTCTCGTGTTCCAGGAGTTTAAAAAAGGTCATCAGTCTTGGCTACAACTCCCTTTAACAGATGAGACATCTTACTACCCCTCTTTGGATTCCAAAACTTAATTTACATGCTATGCATAAATTTAATCCACTTTGTTAAGTAGGCACCTTGGTAGAAAGGGGTCAGATAAGCATGTAGTTTTGAAGAAACAATGGGTTTTCCATACAAATCTCATCTTGGCTTTACGGGGCTTAGAAGATAGCTCAGTGGGTAGAACACCTGCTTCTGAAAGCCTGAGAACTTAAGTTCAAATTGCCAGTACCCACATCAAAGGCCAGACATAGCTACCTATGCATTTGTTTACAACACTGAGGAACATTCTAAGGACACACTGGTAAGCCAGTCTAGCTGAAATGGTGAATTTTTGGTTGATGGAGACATCCCGTTTTGAGGCAATAATACAACAAGTAATAGAAAGAGATACATAGATACATGACATTTACTTGTAGTTCACACATGGACCAACATAAACTAAATTTTACTTTGTTCCATAATAAATTAAAAATGGATAATTGTTGAATATGGTAGATTGCACATACTCCGGATATTATTTTCCCATAAAGTTTATGCTAGCAAAAGGACCATTTGTTAATTCTTCTTCAATCTTTTTCTTTGATTTGAAGGAATATGTCTATTTTAAGAGTCTTTAAATGGTGCTAGTGAGCATATTTACTTAATTTTTGTCATGACTCCAAAAGTCAAAGTTTTGTAAAAAGTAAACAAAGGAATGAAATAACAGAAGACAGAACCAAAATAAGTATATCATGAACAGAATAAAAGGTGGTTCCTGTTTTTATTTTTAACTTTAAAGCAATGATTTTATCCAATGTAGTCCTAAGTATGAATTTTTAAAACTGTCTGACAGTGCCAGATATATCATTTCCTCTACTTTGAAAACTAGAAGCAGGCACAGAGATATTAAGTAACTTGAATAAAATTTCTCAGCAACTAAGTGAAGGATCCAAGATTTAAACTCAGGATAGTTTCCTAAATATTTTATATATAATTAAAAAGAAATAGGATAGATGGTTGGTTAGGCGACTGTTCCATTGATTTCTGAAAACAGAAATTAGAAGAATGATTTTTCTAAAAATTGAAAAGTTTAAGCTTACATTTCTAGAAAAATAAGAGTTGGAGTATCTGTTAAAAAGAGGTCCAGCTTTTTTGACTCAAAGGTACTTTATCACACTATTTCAGTTTACGTGGACCTCAATATGTAACAATAAAGGAAAATGGGATGTTATGAATTATAAAGGACCAGTTTCTAATGAATAGAAGTGGGGGGTCACTTTCTAAAATACCATTTTTCCCTTCCAAACTGCACCGTGGTTCTATCTGATGCTATCTGATGTCAGACACTGGAGCCAATGGGCCTCTTGTGTCCTCTATCTCTGATCATTTCCCTCTCAAAGCTAATAGCCACACTTAAATTTCTTCACAACACTATAGAGGATGGGATATACTCTTCAGATGAGTGCCTGGATAACCATATTTCAGGTTTGGGAGGCATCAACTAGCAAAATATCAATTCAATCACTGGCACAAACCTATTTCCTAATATCATGAAGTATTATAGACTTCCTTTGGGCAGTTCTTATGTCACAGACAACAATAAAATAAAGATTATTTTGAGACAGTTTGAGCCAAAATAGCGCAAAATCCCTGATAGATGACAAGTATAAATATATATTTTATTTTTCAGGTGTCAATGTAACAATAATTAGTAGATTTTTGTGAGCTCCTTCATCACCAATCCATTTTAATACTCATGGATTAACAATATAAAATCCTGTCTTGTTAATTCCCTAGCACCTGGCAAGATGAACATTTTTGTAATTACTAGATAAATTTAAATAATGACTCTTAATAATGCATTAGTGGTTTTGAAAGAGAAGGAATAGCTGGAAAAAGTGCTAAGCACAGAGTCTAGGAAGGTAATATATGTACTAACTAAACTATTCAAGCTATCTTCCAATGACCAAGACTGTCTCAAAAGAAACAAAACTATTTAATCAACAAGCATTCGGAATCACTATGTAGCTAACCAAATGTTTACAATAATTGTATGTAAAATAAATTGTCATGCACCTAATTATTTAATAAATGTAATACTTTGAAATGTACTGCACATCACCCTTGGTTTTATAAGTCTTTTATTTGTTTCAAGAACACCCTAGCTTCTGACCATATTCATCTCCTGACCTCACCCACCTTCTTTTATCAAGTCTATCTTTCCCTCCATTTTTCTCTTTTCACACACTAATCTCATCTGATATCCTTCTTTGTAGGTGTCTTTGTGTGTGTGTATGAGTGTGTGTGTGTGTGTGTGTGTGTGTGTGTGTGTGTGTGTGTGTGTGTGTGAGACGAGGGGGGGGAGACAGAGGGAGGGAGGAAGGGAGGGAGAGAGATTTTTTTTAATCTACCTATTGACAAAAATGTAAGCTTGCTCTATGGCCTGTTTTAAATAGTGGTACTATAAATAGGACATGAAGTCTCTCTGTGACATGTTAACTTAGAATCCTTTTGGTATGTACCCAAAAATCCTACAGATGTGTTCTATGGTAATGGTAATTTTATCTTTTTAAGAACCCTTTCTACACATTTCTACAGTGCCTGGAGTAATTTAAATTCTTGTCAGCAAATTATAAAAGATGCCTTTTCTCTGCATCATAATTAACATTCTTTAAGTGTTGCTTAATGGCAATCATGTGAACTGAGATAGGAAAATGGAAGTTCAATGTAATTCTGATTTGTTTCTCTTTGATAGATAAGGATGCTGAACATTTTTATGTTTATTGAGCATCTCTATATTTTGGAATCTTTTCTTTTATATCTCATTTATTGACATGATTGTTTAATTTCTTGTTACTTAGACTTTTGATTTCACTGAATACTTTAGATATTAACACTCTATTAGCTATGAACTCAGGAAAAGTTTTTAATCCTATTTTATAGGTGCTTTTTTATCAGTTGATCATTTCCTTCTCTTTAGGGAAGTGTTTTAATCTCATAGAACCCGGTGGCATGATTGTAGGAGGTAGGCATGGTTCTGGGTCAGTAGATGAGAGCTTGCATCTTATTTACAAGCATGAAAGAGAGAGGGGGGACTAATTTAGAAGTCTCAATCCTATCTGCATTAGGCCACCTCTACCAATGAGGACAGACCTCCTAATCCTTCTCAAAGAGTTTCGCCAAGTGAGGACCAAATATTCAAATATATGGTAACCATTCTCCATCAAAACACATACGATTTCTCCTTTTTATATTTGGCACGTTTCTGTTTATTTTATTGAATGTATTTTCTATGATTTTGTCACAACATGCACAAGACAAAAACATGTGGTAAACAATGTCTTGTGGAAATGTGAGAGAGGTTTTGGAAATAGAATTAAATAAATAAAGGCAGAGTACATTCTACCTCAGGTGCAATTTGTTCCCAGGATTATTCTAGTACATGATTTCATGCCTAGTGTAACAAATATTTACAGTGAATTTATAAGACATATTTATTCTTGTTGGATGTCAGATCATAGCTATAGAAGCCAATCTGGCCAGTATTTCCTAAATTTGGATATGGCATTCTGCCTTGCTTTCATGCTTTTCCAAACAAATTCAATAGTATGTGCCATATAATTATAATTCAATTGCCTTTTCCTTCAAAAGTCCTAGAAAAGAGCTCCTCCATTAATATTTAGTATGTACTTACATTTACATATTTTCTGATCATGTTTTTGTAAACCCAAACAATCGTCCTTGGAACACTGCTTTCTTTGTTACATTTGTGCTTAAGAGTACACTAAAGTAAGGATGTGCACAGCATTAGACTGTAGTCAGTACACTGACATAAGGATGTGCACAGCATTAGACTGTAGTCCACTCTATTTGTCATGGTCCACAAATCCCAGGTCCAGAAGACAATATCTGTACAGGTCAACAAAGTTAGGACCGTTAGCTTGATCTTCTCTATTGATTACAGCTTTAATAGTATCCTATGAATCGTGTGCACTTTTCATATTTTTCTTAATTTTCTTTGATTTGGCCACTGTTTCAATGTGCTAAATCATTTATCTTGTAGTCAATCCTTGATATTCTATATCTTCTCCTTGATTTATTTTATCTGTGGGGCTTTTCATTTTTTTATTTGACTTAATGAGCTTTTCACTTTAGAAATTTCAATGTGATTTGTTTCAGTATTTTTATTACACTTCATATCTTGCACTAACTGTATTTTATTCAACTGCTTGTTCTAATTCTCATAAATTCACTTAAGAGTTTATTCAAGTCTTGCTTTATTTTCCTGAACATTGTTATAATTATCTTGTTGAACCATTTGTTTGTGATTTCATATACCTCTCATTGGGATTGATTGTTGTGGAATTAAGCATTTTCAGGGAGTCAGACTTGCTTTTTTTCCTGTCATTTGTGTTTCTACTTTGAGATTTGCTCATCTGATATTAAGCTATTCATTGGATCTTTGTAAAAAGCCAACTGGACTTGTTTGTGTACAGTTGTGGTTTCTCCAAAGTGCTATAGGGGTGTACCTGAGTAGTTAATCTTTTTTCTTGCATGTTCAGGCATTCGGCTCAATCTTCAGAACTAATCCATAATACAACACTAATTATATAAGCAATCACAACTGAAGAACATGCCAACTATTAAAATACAGTAATAAGCAATTCAAAAATTCATATCCAGCTACAATTTGAAGTAAGAAAAGAATAAGGCTTACTATGAATAAGGATGGAAGTGAAATAAACAGAAAGACTAGCAATAGATATGAAAGCAACAGAGAAAATTAGAGATGGTCAAGTAACTAAAGAAAGGGAAAGTAATATGGGATGTCCAGCTAAAAGTGGAATTAAAAGAGAAAGAAAGGTAAGTAATGTAATTAAGTGGGCAACTGGGCCCTCTAGAACAGTCCCAGCATTCAAAAGGCTGAGAAAGGAGACCACCAACTCTAGGCCAATATGTGTTCTTGGAAAATTCTCTCAACAAAAAAGGGGGGGGGGTTAACTAGAGAACAGAACAGGTACATTAGACTGAAATTAGAACTTAGATTAGATTAATATCAAAGTGATGAAAAAATAACTTGGAAGCACACAATCTGCAGTTTCTGTGATGGGCACGGGTGCCAGGTCTGCTCTAATGGTATTCCCTACAGGGCCCGCCAATATGTAGTTTCTAGGCATGGAGATGATTATTAGGCCCTTTGTATTCCCTAATGTGGTACACGTTTTGAGGTTGTCTCCATGCAGACCATTCCAGTATATCAGTCAGACAAGATTCTCATGTCATGAAATACTAAATAGTTCTACCTCACAGGTCTTCCATTCTTGCTCTAGGTATTTTGTAAGTTGCTCAGAATATGGTTCTAGAAAAGTAGCCCAAGATGAGCCATGGATAAAGGTACCTTAAAAGTCGCTTTACAGCTAGCTGGATTGGCTTTGGAGAAAATCTCCTAGTTCACATCTATCCTCAGGGAAATATGTGTCTGTAATAGTTTCTGGTTTTATTTACTTCTTCTTACATATCACATGACTTTTTCTCTACAAAATCTGAATATCCTTTAACTACCTGTTGGATTTCTGAACGTATTTATGCCTTTCTTTCTCTAGAATTATATTTTATTTTTCTTATTCTTATCCTTACTAGATCACATGCAGTCAGCTTTCAGCCTTTCATCTTGTACCAAAGGTCACCTTCATGTTCAAGTAGCATAGAAACTCCCAAACAGATGCTAAATTTTTTTACCCAGGCTTCAAGTCTCATAAAATGCATACCTGTAAATCATACAAAGATGTCCTCTTTTCTGAAGTAGGAATTCACTAAATGGCACTTTTAATAACATTTCATATGTTGTGTTCCCATGTGTCCAATAAGGCAATAAAGCAATGTTAACTCTATAATCTAAATAACTCAATATATACAAATTATATCAGTTATATTAGGAACATAGTCAAGTACAAGTAGACATAGAGAAGATGGAAGCAGTCCTTATTCTTCTAAAGTTTGTGTAATATAGACTAGCATGGTGACATCGCCTGACAACCAGTATATGGTTTCTTCTTCCTGGAGCTCTCCTGGTTTCTCTTTTGACTTCTGTAACTTATACTGTTCTGAAAATCTGACAGATGTCCTCTTCTTCCATGTTTTGACCTCTGTATAAAATCCTCCTATAATATGCTCTCCTACCTAAAAGTTTCTTCTAAACAATCTTCCATAGTAAAGGCTTATATTTGAATGGTTGATGATGTTCTGACACCTCCAAGATTACAGTTTTTCTGGTGGCATCAGCTATGATTGATTCAAATACTGGATGCAGTTCTGAGATCTAGGTTGGTGGCTAAGTTGGTGCAGCACTTGCCACTCAACATAAGAACCTAAATTAGAGTCATAGAATCCACATATACATCTGTTAATGACAGCAAAAGTCTCTATAATCATAAGCCCAGGAAGGTACAGATACATGGATACCAGGAGCTTATTTTTGCTGAATTAGATCCAAGTTATTCAACAAGATATTTTGTTTCAAAAATAATATGGTTCAATAAAGGAAGATTTTCAATATCATTGTCAAGCCTCCACATGTAAACTGATATACATGTATGTGCATACAGACATACAACTCAGGACAGAACACACACACACACACACACACACACACACACACACGTTTCAATTCCTACAATGATAGACAGAAAGCTACTTCTATCCCCTCAACACTCATTTGAAGCCAACTTGGCTGAACAAAATCAAACACTAATGAGATTTTCATGTCACTGTAGACACAAGCCCTGGAGTCAGTGTTGCATGCCAACTCCACATCATTTATCCTTTCACTTTTGAGCCTAATTTTTTAGATAAGTAAATATTACTGTGACACAGAAGGCAAGTCAGCCTGTCCCAGTGTTTCTAGAATACACCAAAATGGATGTAATGAAACTATCAGTTTCCACATGCTTATCTTCTGCCACATATCCCCAGCAGTTTCTAGACGTGCCAATGACAACAAAGTAACCCCATAGAGAGCCTGACCACACATGCTCTCACTGAAACACATTAGACAGATGCACTTGCACTGCAGCCTCTTCTCGGCTGGATGTGAAACAAATCTGATCAAGGTACTGAGATGGAAAGTGTCTCTGTAGTAAAGGTGCTCACAATATCCATGAATGGAAGAAATTCTACTGTTGACACTACTGACAACTTACACCTATTTAACAGAATTAGGGAAGCTTCCAGACACTACATCCCATTTCTATTTCAGCACAAGAAGTCTGTCTTTCTCCAATAGCCTGATATTAAGCTTCAGAATATAAGTTATTTTGGGTTTTTTTTGACATTTTCTTCTTTTAAAAAAAATTTTATTGGATATTTTCTGTATTTACATTTCAAATGATCTGGATATTCCTTATAAATTTTGGGCTCCCTCTATAGCTACAGATTAAGGAATATGTAAATCTAAAATGGACTAGAGAGAAAGTACTTGCTATGATGTCTTTTGTCACAGGCTTTACATTTTTGCTTACTGTCTCATATCGATGTTACTGCCATTCCTCAAATCCTGAGTCCCGATGCAGTTGCTACACAGCATAAGCAATGCTACTTTAACTAGCCTATTGGTTTACCCATCTCTGAGTTCCTTGACTTTTTAAAGGGTCTTCTCTATGTCTATGTATCCTTCAAACTTAAACAGTCCTTGGCTGCCTAAAACTACTCTTGACTTTGAAACTCAGATGTGCATCCTGGCTAGACCACTTATTTGGAGGTCTGCATCCATTTTCTATAAATAGAAAGACAGTAAACACTTTCAACTTAAGTTTTTTGTCTTTAGTTACATAGAAGAGGCAAAGACTATACATTAAAACCATTATTATGTTCCCATGATATTTTACCTATGAAAATATAAATTCCATGAACATTCAAATGTTTTTAAGATTGTTTCCCATTTATTTTAAAATGTTTTTATTATATTTGCTCAAAAATATATTTTATACAATATATTCTGATTACAATTTTCCTTTCTTCTACCCCTCAAAGAGGAATGTTTTCAGTTTCTGGAGCCATGGAAAGCTAAGAACTTACCACATTTGATCTGGAGTTTGAAGACTCTAATACTTAGCATTATAAGCTCAAAAATAGAATTATATCATTAAATATTATTTTCCATAAATAATGTGATCAAAGATTGGTTAATTCATTGTGGGCATTTAATAGATACCATTCACAACATGCATATTCAAGCAATGTTGTTATGATTTTAAGAAGTGATTTTAAAACATATTTGAGTTCATATCCTGTTTGATTGCAAATTCATTAAATATTCAATAAATATTTTTCATAAATATCTGGCTCTTTTTCACTACCCCTTATATAGTGTTTTTAGCATTACAATGATTATTTCCCACTGGTCCCTTTAGACTGACATAGAAGGATCATTCTAAACTGTAGATGGCATGTGTACTGACTAGTTTTTCGTCAACTTGAACAAGTTAGAATCACCAAAGAAAAGGAAGATCCAAGTGAGATGCTTTCTCCATTAGATTAGACTATAGACAAGTCTGTAGGGAATTTTTCTAATTATTAATTAATATAGGAGGATCCAGCCCATAGGGGTCACCCTTAAACTGGCAATTTTTACAGCTATAAGAAATTACACCAAGCCAAGAAAGCCAGGTGGAACAAGCCAATAAACAGCACTCTTCCATTGCCTCTACATTAGCTCTTGCCTCCAGGTTCCTATTGCCCTATTGGAGTTCCTGTCCTGAGTTGCTACAATGAGGAAGTTTAATATGGAAGAATAATCCAAATAAATCTTTCCTCTTTTAGTTGCTTTGGTCATTGTGTTTTTCATAGCAATAATAAACCTAACTAACACAGCATGTGATTTCCTTGTCATAATCTCATTCACTGTTATATTGAACAACAGCTCTAGGGATCATTAATTTCAAGAGGTATGCAAACTACTGTTATTTCAGTTTGAAAGATATCAACATCAAAATAAAAAGGGACCAAAAATGAAAACATCACCCTAAGCAAGGGTAAGAACCTTAAAACAACTTTTCAAGACACATAGACATAGCATGATCACATATTTATCACATATATTACTTTTAGCCTTTGGCTATGATAAAGTGTAGATACATGAATATGTTTTCTCTCAAAATACTAACTGTAAGCAGATAGAAACTTCATTCTCTCTAGTCATTTATACAAACAAAACACCTCATAATAAACAGACTTTCATTTCTAGATCTGCATTTATATCTCAGAATCACTTTATAATGGATACGGCCTCTATGTCATTGCCTCTACATTATGGTTTAGGAAAATAAGACTCAGAAAGTTAAATCATGTCAAAGCAGAGTAATGTAGATTTGGCCAGAAAAGGAATAGAAATTGATTTGATCAAAAATATGGAGTTTATACCTGTATAAAATTCCCAAACAACACATTTTAAAAAACAGAACAAATTGAAAATTAATAAAAAAGACTAAACTTCTGCCATCTAGTTGTTTTTTCCTCCATTATAACACACAGTTCCCTCCCTAATGCATGAACAACTAATCTACCTTTGTAATTCACTTGTCACAGGACCATAGGTTAAAATGAATAGGAATCAGGGCTGCAGAGATGACTCAAGGGTTACCAGAGGTACTGAGTTCAATTCCCAGAAAACACATGATGCCTTACAGCCATCTGTAATGGGATCTGATGCCCTCTTTTGGTGTGTCTAAAGACAATGACAGTGTGCTTATATACATAAAGTAAGTAAATAGTTTTTTTTTAAGCATGGAAATAATATGAAGCAGCTTTAAGAATGAGCTGCAAACTAAGCCAATCTAAAATCCACAAAGATCAGTTACTTACCATTGAAAGTGAATCCCATGTTTCAGAAAAATTCAAAAGAAAATTCTGCCAGTCACTTGAGTGGGCCCAGATTGCCACTTAGAGGGAGCTATCAGCACATTTCCTTTTTTCTCTCCCTCCTCTCTCTCCTTCTTATCTCTATTTTACTTCTTCTTCTCTCTTCCTCTCCCGCTCTTTCCCCCTCCATCCCTCCTCCCCTTATTACCTTTCCATGCTAAATTGTAGGCTCCACCTCTGTCCACCTGGTATGATTCTTCTTGGCCCTATTTCTTACTGTCTTCTCTAAAAGTACACATGTTTCATCACTGGCATGGGTTAACAATAGTCAAGAGAGATGGATTATGGGAAAGTGACTATGAGGAATATTTTGGATAAACATAGAAGTAGCCAAAACTCTAAATTTAGCATCCATCATCTAAAGATATATGAGACTCCTTCATTTCTTTAATGAGTTTTTTAAGGCTTTATCTTCTTCTGTATCTATGAGCAGAGACAACTTCTGATAACATTCACTTTCTGGTACTTTCCAAAAGCTTTTCCTCCCCAGCAGGTTCGTCTGTCATTTAGTTTGTCACTAAAGATATTGATAGAGAAAAAAATGGCCTCAGAGACTTTCAAAAATTGCTATAATGCATATGGATAAGGATCAGAGACCTAGGAAGAATAATGTCATGCTGAGATGGGATTCTAATAATTCAATAAGACTACTTATAGAGGAAAGTGGAGAGCTAAGTTAATGTAGATAATGAACAACCTAGGTGCTAGCCCTGGCAGAAAGCCATGCCATTTTGACAACCATCTCTTTAGGTTGCAAAATCAGGAAGAGAAAACTATTACTGGTCCCAGGCAGGGATTGTTCATACAGGACACATTCTACTCAATTGTAGTTAATTTATTCACAGTCTGTCTAGGAAGTAACTAATTTTTTCCTAAACTCTGGGCTCATACTTTTGCCTCCCATCACACACAACCTGCTGGAAGCCAGAATGTAAGTAAACCCAATGACAAAGTCACAAGAGCCAGAGTACTTAACAGCCTAACATGTCAGAGATAAGCAAAGCATGACCTGGAACATGAATATACCAAGGACCAGCCTCAGCTTGGAGAAGAGTTTCTAAAAGAAGAGGTGTCTGAGAGCAGTGAAAATAACTTGATTTGCCATATTTCTACTGGAGGTGGATTCTACAAGTTCTCTCTCCCTGTTGTTAGAAATTTCATCTAAGGTCCCTTCCTCTGTATCTTCAGATTCTCTTATCTCCCAGGACTCTGGTATCTTCCAGGTCTCTGGTACATTTTGGAGAGTCCCCCATCCTTCTACCTCCTGAGATTGTATATTTCCATTTATTCTGTTGACCTTTAGGGCCACTTCCAGTAGAAAGATGGAGCATCAAGTGTAGGAATGGGATTTCCATCCCACAGCCAAAAATTCTGATCAAGAATTGTTCCTGTCTCAAAGAACTGCGAGAACAAAATTGTAGAAAAGATGAAGGGAAAGGAGGTACAATGACTAGCCCAACTGAGGACCCATCTCAAAGGAAGGCTCCAAAGCCAGATACTATTACTGATGTCATGAGGTACTTACAGACAGGGGCCTAGAGTGATTTTCCTCCAAGAAGCCCAACAAGCATCTGACTGAGACAAAACTAGATATTTAAACACAGCCAATGGTCTGAAGTTGGGAAGTCCTGTGGTTGAATTAAGAAATGTCTGGAAGAAGTTGATGAGAAAGGCAGCCCCATAAGAAGACCAGTAGTCTAAAGAAACCTCTACCCTTGAGATCTCTCAGACACTGAGCCACCAACCAGGCAGTATACACTAGCTGGCCCAAGACCCCTGACACATATACAGCAGAGGTCTGCATGGACTGGCCTCAGTGAGATAAGACACATCTAACCCTTGAGAGACATGAGGCTCCAGGGAATGGGGAGGCCAGGCAGGGGGTAGGAGAGAGGATTTCCTCTTGGAGAATGAGGAGAAATGATGTGAAGAGAAATTGTTGGAAGTCAGAATGGAGGAGAACAACTGGACTGTAAAAAATGATTAAAAATAATTTTTAAACAAAGAACAATTTGTATCATAGGATACAAGCTGACAGCCCATGTTCTGCTCAAGACTCCTTTCTAGATTTCTCTATGTTCTTCTGGAGACATTTCTCTTCCTATTCTAAAAACTCTGCTGAGAGCTGATCTCTTGCATATTATCCCACTCATTTATTTATGTAACAATTTACTCAATACTCCAAGTTCTTTTTTGATTATTGCATGAATCAGCATCCCATAAACCTAGTCCCTGGGTTCTTAGAAAAAGACAGCAAGCACACATTTTTACATTGCAACTGAATTCAGACATTTGCCTGCCTTTGTTAAGCACAGACAGTAAGCTAGTTGGGTGGGACCCTTCCCTTAAATTACTATTTTTACCATGCCTGGGCCTGGACATAAACTCCCACTGCCACAGCCTGACCTTGAACTTTTCTGCCTTTGTAAGCACAAACATAAAACTTACCGAGATAGAATCTTACCTTGTAATCACCACTCCCCAAATATCTTGATCTTCTTCCTTAGTATCTTTCTGACAAAGCTGCTCATAGAGTAGCTGCCTCTGTTCTTTTAGATCTGTGAAGTTGATTACACAATTCATATTGCATAAATATATTTTGCATAGTTGAAGAATTTAATATACCATTTAACACATGCTTTCATAATTCTTTTCCAAATCCTGAAGGGTTGTCCTTAAGCTCTCAGCATTTACTATTATCCCGAGACATAGACACGCCTTTGTCTCCTGGACTTGTGCTGTTTCTACTTATCAGGGAGTCATTAACCTTGACAGGCAGAACAGTCCCACAACCTCTGCAGGGAAAATATTTTCCCTAGTAGTGACATGAAGTTATAATGTTTGTGTGTATTTACACAAACAAGCTCCATACACAGAGCACCATCAGCACTTATGGAGTCATATGCCTTGCTTGCTTTGTGGCAAGGAAGGAAACTATGTCATTCTGTCACTTACATGGACAATCAGGACTCAACAAATGTGTAAGAAAAATTAAAGTACTACATCTACATTACAAGTCTAAGATTCCTACACAAAAACACAATATCTTTGTTAGTGCTATTGCAAAAGGGTTCTGTGGTATTTAGAAAGATGCTCTAGTATATAATCAATGTGATTCTTTAGGCTTAGAGTAGTCATAGTAGACCTTGATCCATTAACAAGAATAATAATAATTTTTCTAAAAATGGAGTGCAATTACAGGATCAAATTCAGGAAGAAACACTACTTCAGACCTATCTAAGACTCAAGAAGGGCTTCAGGAATCATATTCCTGAGGACAACATAGGCTGATAATCTGAAAGAAGACAATAGTACTTTATGTCTTATACTCAGCACAGAAAATTACCTGTTCCTTTAATTCTTCGGTGCTGGGTAATGTTCCATGGTTTTCCAGAAAGTTTGATCTAAGAGGGCATCCTAATCCCTTATTCTTAATCTTAAAACATGAAATTTAAAATTATGAAAAGTGTGGGAATTTTTATGCCTGACATGATGGTATACATATAAAATACCGTTTCTGCCTGATCTGACAGGTCATAGTCAAAATACATGAACAATAAAGATTTTGCATAAAAGCACCCTTACCACAAAATAAAAATGAATCTATGCTTTGATTTAGGTTATCATTTCCAATGAATGTACAAATGTTCTAAACTGAAAATTATTTAGTATAAGGGTTATTAAGATCAAATAGGAAAATATATGGCAAGAAATTTATTAGGGGAACTTCCTACCTTATTAAAAAGCCTTAGACATGACTACCCAAGTTGCAGACAAATCTTCCATATTCAATACATAGACTTTCACACACATCTCTTCAGAAAGCACACACATGCACATACACACACACACACACACATACACATACTCATGGGGGGAGAGAGAGAGAGAAAGAGAGGGGGGAGAAGAAGGGAAGAAGAAGGAAGGGAGAAAGGAAGAGATGGAGGAATGCAGGGATGGAGGGAGGGAGGCAAGAGGGGGGAGGCAAGAGGGAGGGAAGGAATGGAGAAGGAGGGAGGGAGGGAGGAAAGGGGAGGGGGGAGGGAGGATGAGACAGAACACACAGAGACAGAGAAACAAAAAGAGACACACACATAGACTCAGAGAGAGAGAGAGAGAGAGACAGAGAGACAGAGAGACAGAGAGACAGAGAGACAGAGAGAGGGAGCCATAATAAACATTCTAGAACCTTCCTAGTATTTTATAAATAGCATCCTTTTCATGTCCTTTTGTCTACAGTAATTCATAGCTAATGATAGAACATAACGTGATTCCCATCATCATCCTGAATTCTTCTCTCTATAAAATAAATATTTACAGGTAAGTATCTGAACAAAAAGTATCTTGCTTTTGGTATATTGTTCCCAGCTGAGTGGACATCTCAGAACCTCAGAATAGGCAGTGCTATTTCCATATTTAAGAATGGTATAACATCCTTTCAGCCCCAACAAGAAGTTAGATTACAAGACCTATTAAACGCTTACTACTGCTTCATATCTGAACGCACCAAGAGACAACCTCTACTCTTATACTGCAGCTAAAAAAAAAAAGTTTACTTTTCTAAAGGTGACTTTTAATGTGTGTATCTATCATACTAGATTTGCAACATAGTCATGCATGAATTTGCTATTTCTAATACTTCAGTATATTAAGTTTTCAGTTAAAGATACACAGATTTGCATAATTTAGGACTTATTGAAGTCTCTAATACATTCATGAGTTAAGCTATACATGGATAGGAAGACGGTTATTTTGGTCAATTTGGGATCTTAAAACAAAAATGCTATGAACTAAATGACTTACAACAGGAAAGTCTCAGATATCTAACTGATGGAAAGTCCAAGATGCTAGTAGATCTACATGGTGAGAAGACCTGCTTTTTATAAGTAGTACTTTCTCATTAAATTTTAACGTGGCAGACAGTACAAAGGTTGTCTTTCAGCCCTACATTTTAAGCACAAAAACCCTACATCCTAATACCATCATCTTGAATATGAGAATGTCAATAAATGAACTGGGGATGTGTAAATATTCACTGCATAGCATCACTATATACAATACATTTTGGATCGTTTACTCGTGCTTTGTAATTGTTGTATGTTTATTTACTAGGGAAGAGCAAAGCATCTGAGACAAGTACTGTAAAAATCATTTGGTAAAATATGAGTGATGATTCAAATTTCCAAGTAAGTAAAACAACATTGTAGGCAAAATAAGAACCCACAGTAGTTTGCATGTCAACTGTTCAGTCTCAATACTAGCAGGATATTCCAGTCAGTTCAAGCCTACTGTCAGGTCCCAATCCATCAATACTACTCTCAAGACAACAACTTTCAGTGTAAACTGTGTAAGTAAAGGTTGATGTTCCAGGAAACATCTGTCATTGTCCAAGTCCTCCGTGCTTATAGCAGTCCAGGTTGGCCCATCTTTTACTTAGGAAGAATCACAAAGTCTGATTTTTCACCATCGAATGCCTGTAATCAAACTCCCTGAGCAACAGCAAAACAGATGGAAGCACCTCTCCTTCGAGGTTGATTTTTATTACTATTGTGGCACAATTCTGTCTCATTCCATATCATTATATTTGATAGCTGTCATAAACCCCAAATCACTGCTATTTGATGTCAGCACAAAAGTCCTTCCCTGAGCTGAACCATGCCAAGCTCAATCAACAAGACCTTGTTAACTCCCCATTCTCTGCACAGGTACATAACTTACCTGGTCATTCTTACCTAAAAACATCATGCCATAAACTCCAGCAGGTGCTCTCATGAGGTGACTTGAGAGCCCAGGAAGATGCTCTGTTTCCAGTTGCTCTTTAAGATAAGGTCACATAGTACATTATTTTCTTTCAACCTGTATCCAAAACTGTCATTTGGAAGACACAAGAGTGTTCAAATATTTGCAGCATCCATGACTAGAACTTGTTTTAAAAGGAATTTGTTTTGGATTTGAATTTGAGAGGTCCAGGTCACTTAGCTAGATGAAGTATTGCAATCTATAAACATGGGCATTGGTTTCCTTCTCTCTAAAATAGAGATAATTTTCAGAATCCACTCCATAGATTATGATGGTGGAAATAAGGTTAATCAAGCCAAGTACTAGTAAGAGTTCAAAGACAGAGAAATATATAATCAATAAAATGGGGAGAAAAGCATCCCAAACTGAGCCACAATCATTAAAAGCAAATTCTTTTTATTTCATCCCTTAATGTCTTACCTTGCAAAGAGTATCTCCCCATCTGTCCTAGATGCCTCACCTGTAACACTACAATAGTACCTGATATGTTCTTGGTGGAAAAATAATAAATTCATCCATTCTTGGGTCTTAAGACAATAACTAGCCTTGCAAATGCTATAATACTGTTACCATTTCTCTAAGCTTGGTAGCCTTGGCTGCTTCCTCTGTCAAGAACTCAAGAGAGGTATTCCAGTTTGTGCTCTGTATAATGATGACTCTTACTGCCTTCTAAAGTCAGATGCCCTGATACCATATTTTATTATTTAAGACACATCAAAATGATTCAAATACTGATAGGTACAATAAGATGTGGGGCCACGTAGAATAGAAAGTCTTTGAGATTTGGAAAATGCCTGTGTTAGGCCTATTATGCTTACAGGTTTCATTACAATCTGAACCTTCTAGACAATGAAAAATATTTGCAATGGATATTGTAGCTCTTCCCAAGATTGCAGCATACACTCTCTACACACCATCTAGGAATGTTTGTTTTCTGCTCAAAATTATACATACCCTCAAATGGGAGTTTCCACTGACTTTATGGAATTACATGTTTCAGCTTGGGTAAAGTCCCATCTCAAAGCTGTCGTTCTTCTAAAAAACAATGGATGTTGCTGTTGTTGTTGTTTTGTTACTGTATGTGTACATGTTGACATATCACAACAGGTGGCAATCATGGACTTCTTTGTGGAGTTTGTTCTCTCCTTCCACCTTCATGGGGAGCACATATATTGAACTCAGGTTGCCAAGTTTCATAGACAACCTTTATTTTGGAATCTATATCACTGGTTCCAAGGGTTGACTTGCTCAGTTCACTAAAGGTCCAGTTCCTACCTCAGTTTTCAATAACTCGCAGTGTACATCGCATCCACCAAAGCTCCCTTTGTTATGCACCACTTGAAAATAACAACTTGCTGCTAGTTCTGTGTTCTCACTTAGTAACGGTAGCACTGGTAGACACCAATGGATTTTCTGCATGAATCTTCCTTCTTATAGTCATAATTTAATCTATAAAACTTACCAATCAGAGATGAGTCTATGCAAATAATTTGTTGAGCAACCAACATGTAGAAGACATTATACAAAATAAGTGTTAAATATTGAAACAGCATTCATAGACCTTGGAGTCTACTAACAAACTCAGAAGTGAAATAATAATTCATAAGATAAAGGAATTCAAGAATAAATATATGAAATTAAGCTAAACTGGAAATAAAGCTATTGCAGTAAATATTAAAAATGAAATGGTTATTTGGCCATAACCCATGGCCCTATTCCACAGGTGCTGCTTAATATAGAGCCAATCACACAGACTTTGTCATTCAGTCCATGGGCTATACTCTCCATGAAATTCCCTTCCCAGGTGGTTCACTCTGACTGCCCTGGTGTTTCTGCCCCAGAGTGTTTCTTTACCCCACCATTTGGCACAAACATGACTCTGAGGCCCAACAGCTTTTCATACAGGTTTATATATTAAATTTTCAATTCACAAACCCTCTAAACAGTAAGATTACATCCAATATACAAAGATACAAACTGCCCTTCTATAAAAGATAAAAGACCTATAATCCTGTAAAAATGTTCAATTCTACCTAATGCCAATTATGGCCACTAGGATCTAGGGCTTCTTTCCCTAGCTCCATTTTGATCTCCTCGAAAACACTGTTCCTCTTCGATTTTCCTATCTTTTCTCTGCCTACACCTACACTGTCCAATTATGTATCACCTTAACATCAGTCTACATAAAGTCATGAGGCAGAGCTAGAGAGAGAAGTGTAATGCTAATAAAGCTTATGTAAATAAAAAGATAGTTTTTATTTTTTTAATTATTCACTTTACATCCCACTAACTGTCCCCTTCCTAGACAACCCCTCTCACAATACTCCCAACCCTCTTCCTCTTCTCCTCTGAGTGGGTGGGGTGACTTGCATATACCCTCGCCCTAGCATTTCAAGTCTCTGCAAGGCTAGGTGCTTCCTCTAACAGTGTGGCTAGATGGCAGCCCAGCTAGAAGAACATATCCTGTGCATAAGCAACAGCTTTTTAGATAGTCTACATTCCATTTGTTCAGGACCAAGCTGTATATCTGTGTGGAGGCCTTGGTCCAAGCCATGGATATTCTTTCGTTGGTGGTTCAGATACTGAGAGCCACTAGGGTTCAGTTTACTCTGTAGGTCTTCCTGTGGAGTTCCTATCCTCTAGGGGCTCTGCAATCCTTCCTCCTATTCTTCCATAAAAGTCCCAATCTCCATTCACTGTTTGACTGTGGGTGTCTGTATCTGAGTTAGGGGCTGGGTGGAGCCTCTCAGAGGACAACTTGATGCTATCTGTATGCATAAGTATTATTGGTAGTGGTAGGAATTGGTGCTTGCCTATGGGATGGGTCTCACGTTGGGTCTATAGTTGGTTGGCCATTCTTTCAGTCTCTGCTCAATCCCCTATATCTTCATTTCTTATGTATAGGACAAAGTTGTGGTTCAAAGTGTTTTGTACCTATTGATCCATAGGATTCCTGCCAGACTACAGAAGGTAGCTTCTTCAGGTTCCATATCCCTAATGCAGTGAGTTACAGGTAAGGCCCCCACTGATTCTTAAGTACCTCCTTATCCCAGGTGTCTGTCATGTCCAAGATATGACCTCCACATCCTCACACCCATCAGTTAGAGATTTTTATTCATTCTCATGGCAATCTAGCCATCTATCCTGTCCCTCAACATATCTGAACCTGAAATTCCCTTTCTTCTTCCCAACCTTTCTCAGTCCCCTTTTTTCAACACCCTCTTATGATTATTTTGCTCCTCCTTATAATTGTAATACAAGCATCTTTTCTTGTACCTTTCTTCTTGTTTGGAGTCTTTGGGTCTGTGAAGTATAACATGTTACTAGTGTTTTATGGTTAATATCCACTTATAATAAAGTACATCATACTTGTCTTTTGGGACTGTGTTACCTCACTCAGGATGATATTTTCAAAGTCCATCCATTTGCCTAAAAAGTTGTGATTTCTTAGTTTTTCATAACTGAATTCAATTGTGTAGAGTAATGATATTTTCTTCATTCATTCTTCAGTTGTGAGGCATTTAGGTTGTTTCAAGTGTCTGGCTATTATGAATGAAGCTGCTATGAACATAGATGCTCCAGTGTCTTTGTGTGGTGGTAGAGAATCTTTTGGTGTATGCCCAGGAGTAGTATAGCTGATTCTTCAGGTAAAATTATGTCCAATGTTCTGAGAGATGTCCAAATTGATTTTCAGAGTGAATCTACAAGTTTACACTCTCACCAGGAATAAAGAACTATTCTCCTTTATCCACATCCCCACCAGCATGTGCTAGTTCTTGAGGTTTTTTTTTTTTTCTTTTTTCTTTTGCTTTCTTTTATTTTAGCCTTTCTGACAAGTATAAAATAAAACATGAGCTACTTTTGGGTATATCCCCAGGAGAGTTATAGATAGCTCCTCAGGTTTTACTGTGTCTAATTTTCTGAGGAACTGCCAGACTGATTTCCAGAGTAGTTGTAACAGTTTACAACCCCACCAAGAGTGTAGGACTGTTCCTCTTTCTCCACATGCTCGCCAGCATCTGCTGTCACCTGAGTTTTTTTATCTTAGCAATTCTGACTGGTGTGAGGTGGAATTAGCGCTGTTTTTATTTTCATTTTTCGAATGGCTAGGGATGTTGATCAATTCTTTATGTTCTTCTCAGCCATTCGGTATTCCTCTGTTGAGAAGTCTCTGTTTAGATCTATAACCCATTTTAAAATAAGATTATTTGATTATTTAGAGTCTAACTTATTGAGTTATTTGTATATATTATATACTAGCCTTCTATCCGATGTAGGATTGTTAAAGATCTTTTTCCAATCTAGTGCTTGCCATTTTGTCCTTTTGACAGTGTCCTTTGCCTTATAGAAACTTTGCAATTTGGGGTTACATTTGTTGATTCTTGATCTTAGAGCATAAGCCATTGCTGTTGTGTTCAGGTAATTTCTCCCTGAGTCTATGTGTTCCAAGCTCTTCCCCACTTTCTGTTCTATTAGTTTCAGTGTACTTGGTTCTATGTGGGGGTTTTTGATCCACATGGACTTAATCTTTGTACAAAAAGAGTTATTCAATTTCCATCAGTATGTAGGCTTTCCAGTGTTTCTGTTGTTGTTGAAGTCAAACTTTAATCCATGATGGTCTGATAAAATACAAGGTGATATTTAATTTTTTTATATCTGATAAGCTTGCCTTGTCGCTGATTCAATGGTCAGTTTTGGAGTAGGGTCCATAAGGTGCTGAGAAGAAGGTATATTCTTTAGCATTTGGGTAAAATATTCTATAGATATCTGTTATGTCCATTTGATTCATAATGTATGTTAATTTCATTATTTCTCTATTTAGTTTTTCTCTAGATGTCCTGTCAACTGGTGAAAGTGGGTGTTGAAGTCTCCCACTACTAATGTAAGTGGTTTGACATGCAATTTAAGCTTTGACAATGTTTGTTTTTAAAATGTGGATATCCTTGTGTTTGGGGCAAAGATTTTCAGAATTCAGATATTATCTTAGTAGATAAGTCCTACGATGAGAATAAAGTGTCCTTCCCTGTCTCTCTAGGTTAATTTTTGTTAAAAATCTATTTTATTAGATATTAGCATGGCTACTCCAGCTTCCTTCTTGGGTGTGTTTGTTTGGAAAATTCTCACTAGTCATTTACTTCAAGGTAATGTCTATCTTTATTGCTGAGTTGTGTTTTTTGTACGCAGGAGAATCATGTATCCTGTTTTTGCATCCATGCTGTTACCTTGTGTCTTTTTATTGGACAATCAAGACAATTGATGTTGAAAGATATGATGGTGACTGCTATTTCCTGTTATTGATGTTAGTGGTGTTTTGTGTATGTGTGTGTATCTGTGTGTGTTTTGCTGGTATGAAATTATGTATTTCTATATTTTCTTGGTCATAGTTATTCTACTTGGGTTGCAGTTTTCCTTCTGGGATTTTTCTGTAGGGCACTGCTTTGTGAATAGATATTGTTTGAATTTAGATTTATCTTGATATATCCTGCTTTCTCAGTCTGTAGTGATTGAGAGTTTTCTGGTTATAGTGATCTAAGTTGCAACCTGTGGGTTTTTTTATTTTTATAGAGGTTTCAAGGTATCTATCTGCCCAGGTCCCTCTAGCTTTAAGAGTCTTTGTTAAGAAATCAGGGGTATTTTGATAGGTCTACTTTAGTATGTTACCTGGCCTTATTCCCTTGCCTTTTTAATATGTTTTCTTTATTCTGTGGATTTTGGGGTGTGATTATTATGTGGTGAGAAAACTTTTTTCTGATCCAGTCTAATTCATGTTCTAAAAGCTTCTTGTATTTTTATAGGCATCTCTTTCTTTAGGTTGGGAAAGTTTTCTATGATTTTGTTGAAAATATTTTCTGAGCCTTGAAACTGGAACTTTACTTACACTGCCATTATTCATAGGTTGGGTATTTTCATGGTATCCCAAACATTCTGGATGTTTTGTGTCAGGAATTTTTTTAGATGTAGCACTTTCTTTGGCTGAAGTATCAATTTCTATGTATCAGTACCTTCTTTGTCAGAGATTATCTCTTCCATCTTCTAGAATCTGTTTGTGATGCTTGCGTCTGTTTTTACTGTTCTCTTCCATGGATTTTTCATCTCCAGGATTACTCAATTTATGTTTTCTTTATTTCTTCTATTTCCACTTCTAGATCTTGTGGTTTTATTTCCTTCACCTGTTTAATTGTCTTTTCCTGTATGTTTTTAAGACATTTATTTGTTTCATCCTTAAATACCTTTACCTGTTTGGTTGTATTTTCCTATATTTTTAAAGTGGTGTATTCATTTCCTCTTGAACATGCCTCTACCATCTTTTTAAGATTGGATTTAAGTTCATTTTCTTGTTTCAGTTTTATTAGGAAATTCAGAGCTTGCTGGATTGGGGTAGCTAAGCTTTCAAGGTATCATATTGCTTTGACTGTTGTTGATTGTGTTATTTCTAGGACCTTTAGCCATTTGGGTAGTTTTTGACCTAGGATGTTGTTATTGTAATAGATATTTTGAGAAGGGTTAATCTCAGTGTTCTTGGTGTGGCAGGCCACTGATGGGTATCCTTGGTCTGTATGCTTCCAGACCTGCAGTTCTATAAGGTTAAGGAGGCTCAGTTCCACTGAAGGTCTACCTTTGTTAGCAGGTTACTCAAGGCAGCTTGGATTGTCCCACAGAGCTCAGACTATGGGAAAGATGGGTGGGAGAAGGGAAGATTACCTGTATGGTTCAGGAGTCTCAAGTAAGGGTTGGAGTTCAGCAGGAGAATGGAGGTTGCCCTGGAATGAAAGGCTGCTCATAGCAGCTTAGTTTGGCCTGGAGGTCTCAGCCAGGAGGATACAAAAAGAAATTTTAATTTCCAAAAGATGAAAGTCTATATGATCCAAGAATGTCTTCTCTTCCAAAGAAAAAAATATTATTTCTTAACCAATAAAACTGTAGGCATAACATGGTATATATAGAAAAATAAATTAATCAACCTCTCATTATTACTTACTTATAAGTTGGTAATCAGGGCAGGAGAGATAGCTCAGTGGGATCAGAGCACATAATCTTCCTGAAGACTTGAGTTGGATTCGTAGCTTACAACTGTCTGTAACTCTAGTTCCAAACAACCCAATCTATATCTCACTTCTGGCTTCTGATAACACAAAACATGTGTGTGGGGAGACGACTTCAGGACGCAGAGCGGAGCCTGGCCCAACTGCCAGCCTCCAAGGCAGCTCGTACAGGCTGAGCAACTGGTGAGTGGGAGACCTAGGCAGCGGGGGAGCAGAGGGATCTCTGCGGAGTGCACACGGAAAGGGCACCCCCTGCCCTGACCTGCCCTGTCCTCCCCGATCCAGTGACCGGGAACAGATCTGAGGAACTTCTGTTCCCACCCAAAGACGACTTCAGGACACAGAGCAAAGCCTGGCCCAACAGCCAGCCAGAAAGGTGGCTCAGAGAGGCTGAGCATCTGTGACCAGGAACAGATCTTAGAAACATCTGTTCTCACCCGGAGGCGACTTCAGTATGCAGAGCGGAGCCTGGCCCAGCTGCCACCCGCAACCTGGGCTGCCGGGGAGTAGAGAGATCTCTGCAGAGTGCACACGGAAAGTGTACCAGGGACACAGACCAGATACAAGGGAAAGGCAAGAACATATCACTGACAACAAAATGGCAAGAGGAAAGAGAAAGAGTATATCCCAAGGAAACCAAGACAATCTAGCAACACCAGAACCCAGCTCTCCGATAGTAGCAAACATCAGAATTCCAAACACTCCAGAGAAAGAAGACACAGACCTGAAATCATGCCTCAAGACGCTGATAGAGTTACTTAAACAAGAAAGGGAGGAAAATCAAAAAGATTCAGAAGCTTTTAAAGAAGAAACAAGAAAAACACTCAAAGGACTCAAAGAACGAGACGAAAACAGAACCAAAGAAATAAAGGAATGGAAGAGGGAAATTAAAACAGAAATTGACACAATAAACAAAGCGTTAAAAGAGATAACCCTAGAGACAGAACACCAAAAAAAGAAATCAGGAGTCACAGAAGCAAGCATTTCCCACAGATTACAAGAGATCGAGGAGAGAATCTCGGGGGCAGAAGACAACATTGCAAACATAGACAAAACAGCCAGAGAAGATGCAAAAAACAAAAAGCTCTTAACCCAAAATGTCCAGGAAATACAAGACACAATGAGAAGACCGAACCTAAGGATAATAGGAATAGAAGAGGGAGAAGAGTATCAACTAAGAGGCACAGTAAATATCTTCAACAAAATCATAGAAGAAAACTTCCCTACCCTCAAGAATGAGATGACCACTAGCATAAAAGAAGCCTTCAGAACTCCAAATAGGTTGGACCAGAAAAGAAATACCTCCCGACACATAATAGTAAAAACATCAAGTGCCCAAAGTAAAGAAAGAATACTAAAAGCAGTAAGGGAAAAAGGTCAGGTAACATATAAAGGCAGACCAATAAGACTCACACCCGATTTCTCAACAGAGACTATGAAAGCTAGAAGAGCCTGGACAGACATCATGCACTCCTTAAGAGAGCACAAGTGCCAGCCCAAGCTGCTATACCCAGCAAAACTATCAATCACCATCGATGGAGAGACAAAGATATTTCAAGACAAATCAAAATTCACACAATATCTGACCACAAACCCAGCACTACAAGGAATTATAGGTGGAAAACCCAATACAAGGAGGGAAAATACAGCCTAGTAAAAACAAAAAAAAACTCCTAAACAAGAAAACTAAAAGAAGAAAAAAACACAGACACAACTCACCCCAAAAAAGCAAAAATGGCATGAAACAGAAACAATTATTCCTTGATATCTATTAACATAAATGTTCTCAACTCCCCAATAAAGAGACATAGACTATCAGACTGGATACATAAACAAAATCCAGCCTTTTGCTGCATACAGGAAACTCATCTCAGAGACAGAGACAGACACTATCTCAGAGTAAAAGGGTGGGAAAAAAAACTTCCAAGCAAACAGCTCCAAGAAGCAAGCTGGAGTGGCTATTCTAATATCGAATAAAGTAAATTTCCAACCAAAAGTTATCAAAAAAGATAAAGAAGGACACTTTTTACTCATTACCGGGGAAATCTGTCAGGAGGAACTCTCAATCCTTAACATATATGCTCCAAATAAAAAATCACCCACATTCATAAAAGAAACTCTACTAAAGCTCAAAAAATACATTTCACCCCACACAATAATAGTGGGAGACTTTAACACCCCACTCTCACCAATGGACAGATCAGGAAAACAGAAACTGAACAAGGACACTGCAAAACTAGCAGAGACTTTGAACCAACTAGAATTAATAGATATATACAGAACATACTATCCTAAAGTAAAAGAATACACCTTCTTCTCACCATCCCATGGCACCTTCTCAAAAATTGACCACATAATTGGACACAGAACGAGCCTTCATCGATATAAGAAGATTGAAATACTCCCATGCATCCTCTCAGATCACCATGGTCTACGGCTGGTCTTTAACAACAGCAAAGACAACAAAATGCCCACATACACATGGAAACTAAACAACGCTCTGTTAAAGGATAGCAGGGTCAAAGAAGAAATAAAGAAAGAAATTAAGGACTTTCCAGAATTCAACGAAAATGATAACACAACATACCCAAACCTATGGGATGCAATGAAAGCAGTATTGAGAGGAAAACTCATTGCCCTAAGTGCTTCCAAGAAGAAACTGGAGAGAGCTCACATCAGCAACCTGACAGCACAGCTATAAGCCCTAGAACAAAAGGAAGCAGATATACCCAAAAAGAGTAGACGGCAAGAAATAATCAAAATTAGGGCAGAAATAGACCAAATAGAAACAAAAAGAACCATTGAAAAAATCAACAAAACAAAAAGTTGGTTCTTTGAGAAAATCAACAAGATTTATAAACCCCTAGCCAGACTAACTAAAGGGCAAAGAGAGAGTATCGAAATTAACAAAATCAGAAAGGAAAGTGGTGACATAACAACTGAAACTAAGGAAATTCAAGAAATCATCAGATCCTATTACAAAAACTTATACTCCAAAAAATTGGAAAATCTGGAGAAAATGGATGAATTCCTAGACAGATACAAGGTCCCAAAGTTTAACCAGGACCAAGTAAACCATCTAAATAACCCTATAACACCTAAAGAAATAGAAGAAGTCATCAAAAGCCTCCCAACCAAAAAAAGCCCAGGTCCAGACGGGTTCAGTGCAGAATTTTATCAGACATTTATTGGGGATATAACACCAATATTCGCCAAACAATTCCAAAAGATAGAATCAGATGGAATATTACCCAACTCATTTTTTGAGGCTACAATAACCCTCGTACCTAAGCCACACAAAGACCCTACAAGGAAAGAGAACTTCAGACCAATCTCACTTATGAACATTGATGCAAAAATACTCAACAAAGTCCTTGTAAACCGAATCCAAGAACACATCAAAACCATCATTCATCATGACCAAATAGGCTTCATCCCTGGGATGCAGGGATGGTTTAACATAAGGAAATCCATCAATGTAATCCACCATATAAACAAACTTAAAGACCAAAATCACATGGTCATCTCATTAGACAATGAGAAAGCATTCGACAAAATCCAACACCCTTTCATGTTAAAAGTCCTGGAAAGAACAGGAATCCAAGGCCCATACTTAAACATAATAAAAGCAATATACAGCAAACCAACAGCCAACATCAAACTTAATGGCGAGAAACTTGAAGAAATCCCACTAAAATCAGGGACTCGACAAGGCTGCCCACTCTCTCCCTACCTATTCAACATAGTACTGGAAGTCCTGGCTGGAGCAATTAGACAGCAAAAAAAGATCAAGGGGATACAAATCAGAAAGGAAGAGATAAAAACATCACTCTTTGCCGATGACATGATAGTGTACTTGAGTGACCCCAAAAATTCCACCAGAGACCTCCTACAGCTGATAAACAAGTTCAGCAAAGTGGCCGGATACAAAATTAACTCAAACAAATCAGTAGCCTTCCTATACTCAAAGGACAAACATGTGGAGAAAGAAATTAGGGAAAATTTACCCTTCACAATAGTTACAAAAACTATGAAATACCTTGGTGTGACTCTAACTAAGGAAGTGAAGGACCTGTATGACAAGAACTTCAAACCTCTAAAGAAAGAAATTGAGGAGGATCTCAGAAAATGGAAAGATCTCCCATGCTCATGGATTGGAAAGATCAACATCTTAAAAATGGCCATTTTACCAAAAGCAATCTACAGATTCAATGCAATCCCCATCAAAATTCCAACCCAGTTCTTCATGGAATTGGAAAGATTAATGTGCAATTTCATATGGAATAACAAAAGACCTAGAATAGCAAAATCCATCCTCAACAACAAAAAAAACATCTGCAGGAATCACTATCCCTGACCTCAAGCTATATTACAAGGCAATTGTGCTGAAAACTGCATGGTACTGGTACAGAAATAGGCAAGTGGATCAATGGAATAGAATAGAAGATCCAGAAATGAGCCCTCATATATATGGTCACCTGATAATTGACAAAGGAGCAGTAAACATTCAATGGAAAAAGGACAGCCTATTCAACAAATGGTGCTGGTCCAACTGGCATTCAACATGCAAAAGAATGAAAATAGACCCGTTCTTATCTCCTTGTACAAAGCTCAAGTGTAAGTGGATTAAAGATCTCCACATTAAACCAGATACACTGGAACTATTAGATGAGAAAGTAGGGAAAACCTTAGAACACATAGGCACATGAGAAAATTTCCTGAACAAAACACCAATGGCTCAAGCTCTAAGGTCAAAGATTAACAAATGGGACTTAATGAGATTGCAAAGTTTCTGTAAGGCTAAGGACATCTTCAGGAAAACAAAACGGCAACCAACAGAAAGGGAAAAGATCTTTACCAACACCACATCAGATAGCGGCCTAATATACAAGGTGTACAAGGAACTCAAAAAGCTAGACACCAGAGAATCAAATAACCCTATTAAAAATGGGGTACAGAGCTAAACAAATCATTTTCAGTTGAGGAACACTGAATGGCCGAAAAACATCTGAGGAAGTGCTCGACATCCTTAGCCATCAGGGAAATGCAAATCAAAACAACCCTGAGATTCTACCTCACACCAGTCAGATTGGCCAAGATCCAAAACTCAGATGACAGCAGATGCTGGCGAGGCTGCGGAGAAATAGGAACACTTCTCTACTGTTGGTGGGGTTGCAAGCTAATACAACCATTCTGGAAATCTGTCTGGCGATACCTCAGAAAATTGGATATAGTACTACCTGAAGACCCAGCTATTCCACTTCTGGGCATATACCCCAGAGACACTTTAATACACAACAAAGATATATGCACCACAATGTTCATAGCGGCTCTACTTATAATAGCCAGAAGCTGGAAGGAACCCAGATGTCATTCAGAAGACGAATGGATACAAAAATTGTGGTACATATACACAATGGAATACTACTCAGCCACCAGAAACAATGACTTAACCAAATTCTTAAGAAAATGGCTGCATCTAGAGAAGATCATCCTGAGTGAGATAACCCAGTCACAAAAGAACAGACATAATATGCAGTCACTGATAGTGGGATGCTAACCCCAGAGGCTTGCACTCCCCCAGAAACAACTCACAGACTGTATGAAGTCCAAGAAATAAAGAAAACAAAAAAATATACATATATTCACAAAACAAGAAGACTTTGACTATTTCCATGTTGCGTTTTGTTTTGCATGTACTTTACGCTTATTGCAACTAGTACGTTTTCAATGCATACTGTCAAGCCCTTGAAAAAAATCAAGTACTGACTAAAAAACATATTCACATGGTTTTATGTAAAATTTATTTTAATGTCTGAAAAAACAGTACTGACAAAAATGTATAATTTTAAGCAAAAAATGTTTAAAATCTTTACATTTATCTTTGTTTTGCAAAATAAAGTCGTTTAAAAAAAAGAAGAAATAAAAAACATGTGTGTGGTAATTATACATGCAAACAGACTAAACATCATATATAACATTTTAGAACTATCTTTTAAAATGTCTCTATTGTTTTAACTGGGTAAACTGCTTTAGGTACAGCTTTTATTTATCGAAAATGAATTTATCTTTAAGTGCTCATATCTATAGAACCCAGGATGGCTTCTATGTTTGATTTTATGTTGGCTCATTATCTTCTGATTCATGATAGATGGTAAAAAAATCATGCAATCTCTGTGTGGGTACACTCTGTCTCTTTTAATCATCAGTGAGCAGATACCTAATGGATGTCCAACAGTTTAGGACAAGGTTCCTCCAGGCTTGCCCTTGTCACTCATTCCTCTTCTGGACATTAGGAAAATATGAGGCTTTACCAAGACTAATAAGATTGCCTGATCCTAGCACAGACTATCAGAGTCCACTTCCATACAAATAGCACACATACCTGTCACTACCTATGTTAGCACTAATAAAGTAATATTTGGGATGCTATCTGTTTTAATTTTTGTCTTATATATTAGTTGTTACCTCAAGACCCTAAGGTTACAACATTGAAATTCGTGTTAGATTCTAAAATGTGGATTCTGACAAGGTTGTGACACTAGAATTCAATCTAGGCCGTCACACTACATTTCTGACAAAGTTAAACATGACAGTACCAAATCTGACAAATCTCTAGAGGTTGGTTTTCATATATATGGAGGTAGTACCCAGCTTAGTCTTATTTCAGCCCAGCATTAATATTGCGTTTGCTTCCTTAGAGAAGGTAATGTCCTAATGGATATTAGAAGTAGAGGATAAGGCATAAGGGGCAACTGACAAATAAATCAAAATTACTCTTCTACAAGTAGAGTATTTTACGCCCAGGAAGTCCCAAGGAGATAACCAGTCTTGTAGGTCTGCAAATGGAAGTATTTTCTGGAATGATTTTCTGCTCCATACAAAACTGAAATTGCACTAATCATGCTTTATGTGGTCCACCCTTCTCCCTGTCAAATGCATTAGCCTCTTTTCCCAATCAAACAATGTATAAGGTAAATTCCCAAACACAATTATCTAACTCACATCTGCTCTCTGGGAGGACATTCTCAACAATGGAAATGGGATTTCCATCTTCAAATATTTCAAGATATCTAGAACAATAATCTGTACAACTTAGATGTCAGAGGGAAGTAGCTAAAACCTTCTCTGGAAATGAGAAAATTTCAATGCCAAGGATGAAATGAGAGAATGTCAAACACAATCAGGGAACCAGATGCTGTGTTTGAATTTAAGATTTTCCCCTTCTTGATGTCCCATGACAGTAAAGAGCTCGTGAGTATTCAGTATTTCCTCTTATTGCTTCATTCCTTAGCATCAGTATATCACAGTTCAAGTTGTTAAAGAATTATTATTCTGATAATATACATCTCTACCTTCTACACAGCTTTGAAACCCATCCGTCCTTTCACATGTATATCAGAGAGAGCCTTAAACACCTTCCTCATGTCCTGAGCAATGGTCTCTGCACTCTCCTCCCATATCTGTTCTCCTCCTCTTCCCTCTCAGTCTTCAAACAGATAAGAAAGGCCATATTTAATGAATGGATTTGTGCTAAAAAAGAGATAAAAGCAGCCCCTAACAGTGAGAAGTTGGCCTAGCCCTAGTAGCTTGGCTCTAACAAGTAGGCCAGGACATTGTATGGTCAATAAACCATCTTACAGAACAATAACATTAAATGAGACTGCTCTACAGTGGTGGCTCAAGATAAGAAAAAAAATAGACAGTTGCCAAATCATGCCTGAACATAACAAAAGATCAGAGTTGTCAAACCAAAATTTTGAAAAAGCCTTCCCTGAATACTGCATAATGTGACAGCTCTGTTCTCTGCCAAGACCAACTCTAGCCACACTCCACTCTTGTCTAATTTAAAGTTTTGTCTTGTGGTAAAATGACCATTTTACTATGTTAATCCTACTGGTCCACAATCCTGGGAGATCTTTCCATCTTCTGATATTTTCTTCGATTTCTTTCTTCCGAGACTTGAAGTTCTTATCATACAGGTTTTTCACTTGCATAGTTAAAGTTACACTAGTTTATATTACCAGTGGCTATTGTGAAGAGTGCCATTTTCCTAATCTTTTTCCGACCCTATTTATCATTTGTATAAAAGGAGGCTAGTAATTTTTTTTTGAAATAATGTTATAGCCACCAACTTTGCTAAAGGTGTTTGTCAATGGTAGGAGTTCTCTGGTAGAATTTTAGGTGTTGCTTATGTATACTATCATATCATCTGCAACTATGACTTCTTCCTTTCCAATTTATAACCCCTTGATCTTCTTTTGTTGTTTTATTGTTCTTACTAAAACTGTAAATACTATACTGACTATATAGGGAAGGAGAAACCTTGTCTTGTTCCTAATTTCAGTGGGATTGTTTCTCTCCATTTAATTTGATGTCAGCTATTGGCTTGCTGTATGTTGCTTTATGCTTAGGTATATGTCTTGAATCCCTGATTTTTCTAATACCTTTAACATGAAGAGACATTGGATATTTATTAACATTTTATCAGCATCTGATGAGATTATCATGTGATATTTTTAGTTTGTTTATAGAGTGGATTACATTGATGGATTTTCACATATTCAACCATCCCTGAATCATAGCAATGAAGCCTAATTTATTGTGAATTCTATTTGAGAGAATTTTATTGTATATTTTTGCAGAGATGTTCACAAGCAAAATTGGTCTGAAGTTCTCTCTTTCTTCAGTCTTTGGGTAGTTTAGATATCAGAGTAACTGTGACTTCATTGAATGAATTAGGTAGTGTTCCTTCAGTTTCTACTTTGTGGAATAGTTTTAAGAATACTGGTATTAGCTCTTCTTTGAAATTCTGAAAGAATTATGTACTAAAACGATCTGATCCTGGGACTTTTTTGTGAGGGGAATTAGTGACTGATTTTATTTTCTTGGGGGTTATGGGACTGTTTAAATGTTTTACCTGTTCTTTATTTAACTTTGATATCTGGTATCTATCTACAAAATCATTCATTTTATTGATATTTTAGAGTTTTGTCAAGTATAGGCTTTTAATGTAATATCTAATGATTTTTTTTAATTTATTCATTTTCTGTTGTTATGTCTTCCTGATTTTGTTGTTTTGGATACCACCTGATGACCCAGCTATATCATTCTGAGGATATACCCTGAATGTGATAGCAATCTCATAAGAATACCAACACTGTTAATTAACTTGGACCCCTTGAGCAATCAGACACTGAGCTATGAACCAAAGAGCATACAGGGGCTGGTCCAAGGCTCCCAGGACATATTCAGTGGAGGAATGTCTTGTCTGGCCTCAGTGGGAGGGGATGTGACTAATCCTGCAGAGACTTAAGGCTCTGGCATGGGGAGATACCAGGGAAGGCATCTTCCCAGAGAAGAAGGGCAGGGAGATTGAGGAAGGGACCCTCTGAGGTGGAACCAGGAGAGGGACAGCATTTAGAATGTAAATACATAAATAACTTTTTAAGAAAGAAAAAATAAATACTAATAAAATAAAAAGTATGTCACAAAATTACCACCATCCTGAGGCTATTTCCAATAACCTAGCACATACTACAGCCTTATACCCTCCCCACTTTTGATGGAAAAACTCCCATGATTTTCCTAAGATTTCTTCCTTATTGCAATTAATAAATAGTGACCCAATCTGTGGTCCTAGATGTTCCTGATAGTCTTTCATGCAGAGTATAGGCCACAGATTAGTTTATAAAAGACTCAGTAACAGGGCCCTTGTCCATCATATGGTAAGCCTAGTTCACTTATCAATACCAAAAAATAAAAATAATAAATAATAAATAAATAAATAAATAGTGTTTCTAGGTTCAAATATCGCTGCACGTATACTTCCTAAGCACATATACTTTGCTATCTGGTAAAAACAAAAAAAAATATAATTTGCTTTCTCTTTTTGGACTATTGTCACCTTTAAAATAATGCATGTAATGTCTTGTAACATTATTGTGTAATGTCTTCTTTTATCTAGTATGTGTGACATATATGTATATGCATGCATATATATATATATATATATATATATATATATATATATATATATATGAGCAGGGACATGCATCCATGGTGCATCTACATCTATTATAGACACAGACTGCCATATATTGCTTCATATGAGTAGTGGTATCCAAACTCAGATTCTCACACTTGTCTGGCAAGTGCTTTACCCACTGCAGTAGTATTTCAAACTAATCCCTGTTACTTAAATTGATTTCAAAATCACTACTGTGCCTATTGAAAGTTCTCTTTAACCTCCTTCTCTGTAACATAAGGATAGTAGTAGCAATAATAACCAGTGTAATATCAGCACCAATACTGCACGGACAAGATGGACTTTATAATGGATTCGGTGAGTCCTTAGAGCATATCCCAAAACCAGCATTCAGCAGGCATAATAAAAGTTATTTTACCTTCCTTCTTAAGCACCATGTAGTCTTTCAGGCAGTCTGAGATTTACCACTGAACTAGCAATTAAACCAGTGTAATTCTTGCAGTGCTTTGTAGAATGGCTCAAGTAGAAACCTTGAAAAGTCTGCCAGACTGTAGGTTTGCAGATGTTGTACAGGATACAAACTATTATTATCATGTGTCCATGAAACCCACAGGAGAAACAGTATACTCACAGAGTACCTCTGATGAAGAATTAGGAAACCTTGTTGAATAAGTCAAGTTCTAAATTAGAAAATTTTAGTATGAAATGTGTTCCACTGAAATGAGATTTCATGAATCAGTCTTATACTAAATAAATGTTATGAAACTTGAGTTCATTCATTTATAATCTTTAAATGCTAACATCTTAATTGGTGGAGTACTTCTCTAGTTTCTATAAAATCCTGAGTTTAATCCACAGATCTTCATAAACTAGGCATAGCAGAACATTCCTGGAATCCTAGCAGTTGGAAGAAAGAGTAAGGAACACAAGAAATTCAAAGTTATCCTAGACTACTTAGTGAGTTGGAGGCTAGTCTGCATGAGATGACAAGCTCAAAAGGGGGAGGGGGTAAAGTGTATGTTTTACGTGTTGCAGTTCCAAAGTTATCTTCTGGGGGCCAAAGAGTAAAACTGCTACAACTCTAAAAGTCAATATTCAACAAGATTGGATCATCTCTAAAGGACTTCTGATTTGAGATACAGGAGAGTTTGTTACCTTGTAGCATTATACTGTTAAAAGAAAGTCACTGAATATCTTGTGTCACTTCAAGAGAAATGTCATTTACTACAGGAGTGGAAAATTGCTACTTCTCAACAAGACATTTTCTTTTTTCTCCTGCACAGGCAGGAAAAACAATTTTCATTTTGGGTGAAAAAAAAAAAAAAACCTACATTGTCATTCTGTTTCACTCACAGATATAAGAACACATATCAGCACACTCACAGGTCAGTCAATGAGCACAGCCTGAATGCCCACAGCCTGAATCTGTGCTGAGTGAAGTGTATTTGCAGGATAGTGTATCACTTCTAGATACATCAGTATTAACTCTGTGAGTTGATTGCACTCTCGCCTGCCTGAATAATGCTAAAGAGTTTTCCAAACCATTTCATTCAACAATCAGAGTTCCACATAGAAAACTTTCAATGAGCCATTCTTCACCAAGCCATTGATTGCATTTATTGAGATACTCAAGTACTTTGATGTGGACTGTTTAGGAAGTAGTAGCTGATAACAGGACTCATCTTCGAAAGAATGATAAGTGCACCTCAAACCATGGATTTCCAAGCAATCAAAGAGTGTCAGAGCCTTCATGGTGATTCAAACAAACTCTGAGGAACAAAAATAAAGAAACTGAGAACATGGAAAGGAAAGACGATACATGTCTAAATAGCAATATGCTAAAAAGTCTACATTCCAGTCGAGGCCTCCTAGCCCACCTTTTATAAAAATATTTGATACATCTTATTTTAATCAAGATCTAATTGAATTGCAAAGGTACAGTTCATAGATGGAATATTCCATTTATACGCATATACTGAAACTCCTACTGAAAATAACCAAAACCTTAAACAAACATTTGAATTTTATAAATGCAAATGATCCAGGAGTAAAAGGAAGTAATAAATACTAAAGCTAAAATGAAGGTAGCAAACTGAAACTAGTTGGTAACATTAGGGTAATTATTCTATCTGATAAAATTAGCCATAAGAGTCCATATTCTTGCTGTGCTTAAGAGGCAATTTTAAGGACACCAAAAGGTTTGCACTAGATTCCTTTCATAAAACCAGGGAATGACTGCCCCAAGACTACATCTTAGTAATAATAGGTATATATGTAAATGTAAATGTATATGTACATATTATATATATATATATGTGTGTGTGTGTGTGTGTATGTACAATATATAAACTAATATGTGTATGTATCAATTTTCTGAAGTCCAACTATAAGAACTTTTACTAAACATTTTTTTCTTTTTTTATTGGATATTCTCTGCATTAGCATTTCAGATGTTATTCTGTTTCCACCAATACCATCCCTGCTACTTTCTCCCACTGACTTAATAAAGGTGTTCCGTCTCCCAAAATCCTACTCCAGATTCAGCACCTTGGTATTCCCCTACACTGGGAAAATGACCTTTTGCTGGACCAAAGTCCTCTCCTCTCATTATTGCCACAGAAGGTTATCCTCTGCTGCATATGTACCTAGAGCCATGGGTCTTTCCATGCTAATCATTGGGTGGTATTTTAGTCCCTGGGTGGTTTTTGGTTAGTTAATATTGTTTTTCTTCCCATGGGGTTGCAGACCCCTTCAGCTCCTTCAGATTTCTCTCTAGCTCCTTCATTGCGGTCCCTGTGTTCAGTCTGATGGTTAGCTGCAAGCAGCCTCCTCTGTATCCATATGGCTTTGGCCGAGCCTTGAGGAGGCATCCATATACAATTCATGCCAGTAAGCACTACTTGGCATCAGCAATACTGCATGGGTTTAGTGGCTGCATATGGGATCGATCCCCAGGTAAAGCTGACTTTGGATGATCTTTTCTCCAATCGCTACTGTCCTATTTGTCTCATTATTTCTCATTATTTCCTCCCATGAATGTTTTGTTCTTCCTTCTAAGATGGACTGAGGCATCCACCTTCTGACCTTCCTACTTTTTGAGCTCCAAGATTTCTGTGAATTGTTTCTTGAGTATTCCAAGTATTTTGTATTAGTATCTGCTAATCAGAGTAAATACCATGAGTATTTTGTGACTGGGTTACCTCACTTAGGACGATAGCTTCAAGTTACATCCACTTCCCTGGGAATTTCATGAGGTAATTGTTTTTAATAGCTGAGTAGTACTCCATTGTGTAAATGTAGCACAATTTTTGTACCCATTACTCTATTCCAAAACATTTTTGGTTCTTTCCAGCTTCTGCCTATAATAAATAATGCTGCTATGAACATGGTGGAACATGTGTCCTTTTTAGATGCTGGAGCTACTTCTGGGTATATGCCCAGCCTGGAATAGCTGGGTCCTCATGAAGAACCATATGACTGATTTCCAGAGTGGTTATACCAGATTATAACTACACCAATAATAGAGGAGTTTTCCTCTTTCTCCACATTCTCACCAAGAACTGCTGTCACCTGAGATTTTGATCTTAGCCATTCTGACAGATGTG